>NC_031683.1:1307637-1526700 GCF_000149555.1 Fusarium verticillioides 7600
GCCCAGCGAGAAAGCTGCGATTTGCATGACTCGCCCCATTTTTCGCTTGGCCTCATCGATTCGCCTTGTGATCTCTGTGTTATCGGGTATCAGTACGCTGGCGAAAGGTTTGGGTTACGTGAAGGGTCTGTCGGGGATATGAACCTCGAAATCGTCTGCATTCAGGGGTTAGTCGGCGATAACAATGGGTGGCCAGAGCTTTAGCGTTGCACATACTTTGTCAGAGCTTCACTCTTTCGCTTCAATAAACTATGGCCTGTCTCTGCGCCTTTAAGCTTTGCCTTCATGATGCCCAGCGATTGCCGGGTTGGAAAGACGGCTTCGCGATCCTAGGCCACAATCATCAGCGCTTCTCACAGCTCCTAGAAGGAAGACGAAAGTTTTGACTTACATTGGCCCCTGACATTTTGTTAGTCAAGATTTGATGAGAGGGTAGGTTTGGTGTTGTTCGTATGGAAGTGGTGGCTAGAGATTGAAGGTGTTGTCGCTTCCGGCTGTCTCAAGGTAAGGTATCTGGGCTGCCGTCGTCACAGGGCCAAGGCGCTAGCTGGACTTATCGCTGATCGGCAAGCCCTGGAAAGCTCCCCCTAGACTTCCATTGTTCACTCAGAGTTGCTGGGCAGCTATCAATGCTATAACGTAAGCAACGAACACTGACCGCCCCACTCTTTAGCAGTTTAGTGGACCGTCTCTGAACTGTGAGGATCCAGGTGTCGCGGGCTTCAGAAAAATACAACAGCCTCGCGTTCTCATCAGCCGAAGATCGAGCAACCTAGGGGTCCTCTAGTTTCCTATCGCCGAAGCACATAAGGAGCCAGCGACATTCTGGGGTTTTAAGTTGGCGTTTCCGGCCAAACTCGGGCCTATAAGAGGCACATTGTGGCTTTCGGAGCAACGTCCTTTCACATTTCCAGCTATCTCGACGATGTACGGTTCACGTTGATTCGACTCGACTGCTACCTCCGCGAAATTCCTTCAGTCATTTCCTTGACGATCTAGAACTCCATAATCATTATGGCTCCGATTGATCACGCTCTAAATGGAGCGCGCAGACAGCCGCAACTGCATCTTGTAGTAAGTACACAAACACGATGCGCATCACGTATGATACCCAGCTGACCGGAATCCTTTAGTCCAACGAAGATTCCGTTTACGAGCAAGATGTCCTTCGCGACCCTGGTAGTGTGAAGCCCTGGCTGGCATACATTGAGTTCAAAACACATCACGGAACCATCCTTGAGCAAACCTATGTGATGGAGCGAGCTTGCGCCCAATTGCCGCGTTCGTACAAGCTATGGAAACTGGTAAGATGAAACCCACGGAATGGCCTCCGTTGCCTAATGCTCAAGACTAACATCATCTAGTATCTCTCGTTTCGGGTTAAGCATATTGCCAAGTTGAATCCAGCATTATTCGCCGCAGAATATCGCAAAGTCAACACCCTTTTCGAAAAGGCCCTCAATCTACTACACAAGATGCCACGGATATGGGAAATGTACCTCAAGTTCCTGACGAAACAACCTCTTGTTACTCTCACCCGACGGACATTCGACCGAGCTCTAAGAGCTCTTCCCATTTCTCAGCACAATCGTATTTGGGCCTTCTATCGCCCATTTGCGAACTCAGCCGCTGGCGAAACTGCTGTGAAAATTTGGCGGCGCTACATGCAGGTGCATCCTGAAGATGCCGAGGACTTTATCGAACTACTGACTCAAACGGGGCTCTACACAGAGGCCGCGCTGAAATTTATAGATGTTCTTAACAACGCCAGGTTCAACAGCAAGCATGGGAAAGGCCATTATGAACTCTGGAGCGAAATGGTAGATCTTATTGTCGAACACGCCGCCGAAATCGAGACAGGATACGAAACTGGTATTGACGCCGAACGTATAATCCGAAGTGGTATCTCCAGATTTGCGGATCAAAGAGGGAAGCTGTGGTCAGGCCTCGCTACTTATTGGATCCGGAGAGGCAGCTTTGAACGGGCTCGCGATGTCTTTGAAGAGGGGATTACAACGGTCATGACAGTGAGAGACTTCACCCTTATCTTCGAGGCTTACACCGAATTTGAAGAGTCTATCATCGGTGCTCTCATGGAGGTTGCGTCTGCAAGGGCCGAGAAAGGGATAGAAGACGAAAACGCGGACTTCGAGCTAGATATCAGAATGATGCGCTTCGAACAGCTCATGGACAGGCGACCATTCCTCCTAAACGATGTCTTGCTACGCCAGAATCCAAACAACGTTCCAGAGTGGGAAAAGAGAGTTGCCCTTTGGGGCGATAACAAGAAGGAGGTTGCCAAGACGTACACGGACGCAATTGCGGCAATACAGCCAAAACGCGCTGTCGGAGCATTTCATCAGCTCTGGGCCAACTACGCAAAGTTTTATGAACGCGGAGGTGACCTGAGAAACGCTCGGGTCATCATGGAGAAGGCGACCAAGGTGCCCTTCAAGTCAGTGGCAGAGCTTGCTGATATGTGGATTGAATGGGCAGAAATGGAATTACGAAATGAGAACTTCGACGACGCCGTCCGGATCATGGCCAAAGCAGTTCAAGCACCAAAACGCTCCACTGTGGACTACTTCGATGAGACTTTGTCACCGCAACAAAGAGTCCACAAGAGCTGGAAACTCTGGAGCTTCTACGTTGATCTCGTTGAAAGTGTGTCGACTTTGGATGAGACCAAAAAAGTGTACGAACGAATCTTTGAGCTCCGAATTGCAACACCTCAGACGGTTGTCAATTATGCCAATTTGCTTGAGGAACACAAATATTATGAGGAATCGTTCAAGATTTATGAGCGCGGCTTAGATCTATTCAGCTATCCCGTTGCTTTTGAGCTTTGGAACTTGTATCTTACTAAGGCTGTTGATCGGAAGATCGGGATAGAACGACTTCGCGATCTATTCGAGCAAGCCGTGGAAGATTGCCCCCCGAAGTTCGCAAAGACGATCTACCTCATGTATGGCAACTTGGAAGAGGAACGTGGCCTTGCCCGCCATGCGATGCGAATTTACGAGCGGGCCACACGAGCAGTCGCGGACGAAGACCGGGCTGACATGTTCAACTTCTATATCACCAAATCTGCCTCCAATTTCGGCCTGACGTCGACCAGACCAATTTATGAGAGGGCCATCGCTGCTCTCCCAGATGTCGAAGCTAAGGATATGTGCCTCAAATTTGCGGACATGGAGAAGAGGCTGGGTGAGATTGACCGGGCTCGCGCTATCTATGGCCATGCATCGCAGTTCTGTGACCCTCGCACAAACCCTGACTTCTGGACAAAATGGGAGCAGTTCGAAGTGCAGCACGGTAACGAAGATACATTCAAAGAAATGTTACGTATCAAGCGAAGTGTTCAGGCCCAATACAACACGGACGTCAACTTTATTGCATCCCAAGCCCTTGCACGCAGCCAACGTCGTCCTGGAGGGGCAGACGATGCCGAGATAACGGATGCCATGGCGGCCCTGGAGAGGCAGTCCAGAGCACCGCAGGGGTTCGTAGCAGCCAGTACTGGTCCAGTTGGAAGCACACCAGCTGCCACGACAGTCACTTCAAATCCCGACGCCATTGAGATCGATGGCATTGATGAATGATGGGCAATTCCAGGTGGAATGTCTAATTTAGGTTTTTCTTTGCATAGTAGGGCGTGCAAGACGTTTGTTCAAGATAACTATTCCCTTATGTTCCGTATTTAATTTCTTATCTTACAGCTGTGAATTCAACAATCATGAAACCAAACTCCTGCTACCTGACAACGCAACACTCGTTCCCGATGCTTACTTGCTGCCGCTGCCCCAGTTCTTCTCGGTCATTTTGGACCAGTACTTGTCCTGGTAATTCCTGTCGACATGACCATCGCGGGATCCAGGTGTAGCATAGATAGATCCCTTACGTTTTTGGAAACGACTGGGGGGTACCTTTGACGCATCTAAGCATTTCTCAATTAGCTGCCGATGCACAATTCTTTGACAATGTATTGTACGTACCCCATTCATCGCTCATTCTCCGGTCTTGTGCGGCATCGCTTGCTCTACGATCCTGGGGGGGAGACCCAACAACAGGCGTTTCGTTCAGGGGCTGTGTGGTACACTCTTGGGTGTTAATAGGTTGCTCCATTGTTCAGTATCTGGGCCGTGTAAAGAGCTTTTGGTGGCGAAGCAGGAAAGAAGAAAGAAAGAATCTGAGTTCGAATGTTTTGGGGTATCTTCAATTCTAGGTAGTTTGATAGTTAAGGAAGAAGATTTGGAAGCCATCAGGTCAAGATCGTTGGACAACGAGGTGTTTATATACTGCCTTGGGAAGTATCGAAAGGATAAATAGGTACTAAGGTAATGGAGGTGTCCAGGTAATTACCCCGCAAGATGAATGGCTCGACTGCCTGCCTATCTACGTCTATTCGGGTTGTAGGACATGGGAAGGTTAGACAAGAGCGGTTGTAGATTGACGCTTGCAGTGGCGTTTCGCTTGTAGAGATACAGCTGATGCTACGTAGGGAGGCAGCTGGACGTGGCTTTGATTAAGACCATCACGGCCATTGACGTCAGCGTGATGGTCACAATACAAAGGGTTCTTGGTGAGTGGTTGAGAAATACTTCAGGAGGTTGCCGCTATCAGAGAGGTAGCCTGGGTAGCTCGACCGCGATGACGATTGAGTGTATGATCAGCCAGCCTCTAGCAATGGTCTGAGTCCCTTGATTGGAAACAAAAGCCAAAGGTGGTGGTAGTCGTAACACTAAATGGCCAACATACAAGCTAGACAAAGGTACCGTGACCGTGTTGCTCATCACCTCAGGAAGCTATTTGCCGTAAGGTGGCTTTTTAGCAGACACGAACCTATTCGAGGCGTGGTGGTGGTCCTTGAGAGATGGCAATTGGATCAATGTCGCGAGACACCAACCGTTGGTAGCTCAGCTCGGCAAAGAGCTGGCAGATGCAACACAACTTATGCAACCACGGTGGCAAATGGTCAAGCATGAGGGCGTTTGTTTGTGAACATATACATACATTATTGGATAGCTAGGTATTATGTATGTACGTACATATGTGATGACAACAAGAGTCAAAGATGTTGCTGGCAAAGATACATATATACATATGCTCGACGTGGAAGCGGACGCTGAGCCAATGCCGTTGGCAAGGGTTATCAAGAATTGGAATTGGACAGGGGTGTATCGAGACATATCAAACGAACCTTTGGTACGGATAGTTACTCCGTAGACAGACAGACAGATCAGTTAATAGGCTGGCTGCTTGGCATGGAGATCTAACAACGATAAGAATCGGATAGCTCGCCTAAGCCAAGAGGCCCTAGCTTTACCCCGGAATGAGAGCTGCAAGAGGAGAGCCTGGAGAGGTGTTACTGAGTAAGGATGGGGTACAGTAGTTTGTTGTTAGTTTACTTGATCGGCAAGCTCATGATCCGATGTAAACAGGCAAGACAGGCTAGACAGGCTAGATCCAGGTCACACCGAAGGAGCTCAACCTAGAATGGGTGAAGCAGAGAATAATGACTGACATGCATTGGAGCAATGGGAGAGAGGGCCTGTCAGCCTGTGCACGTATTTGGAGTTGGTAGAATAACTACTTGTAGAATGGCCCTGTTGATTTCGACGTGGACAGTAACTAAATTCATAGACATGTAACATGACCACGGGCATACAACGTCATCATCAACTGAGATGCGATGTGGGGTTTAATTATCCCCTGTACAACCTATGGGTGGGTTGCACGACGATAAGGGACTGCGAGGAAACCGCCGACAATCGACCCATTCAATGCTTGGTCTCTAAGGCTGAGCTCCTACGAATTGGCTCTATCATTTCGTCGTGTTCGCCTACCTACCTACCTACCTACCTACCTACTGAGCGTCCTTTATGACTAATTACGGCACACAACATACATTTCTCATGTCTAGGCACAGGCACCAGCAGACACATTCGCCTGGTCAACTCAGTACATCCTCTCCTGCGATTCGCCCGCGCTCAGGCATGCCACGCACTCGTCAGAATGTCTGAGTATGGTGTTCCAGACTCGCTCAGCCCAGGCCCTGAGGTAGGCGGCGACCTTCCAACTACCAACGACGCCAGCGGCGATGCACCTGTTTTCCCCTCGCTTCAGAACAATGGCGCGGCAAGTCCCTTGTCTTCAGAAGCCGCCGGCGGCCCCACGATCGGTGAAGACGACAATGACGACGAGCCTGCTGTAGCGAAGCCCTTTATGCGAACAACGAGCCCCGACCCGTCCACACGCGCGTTCCCTGATAGCTTCGATGACCGTGTCCCTGATCGCCTGGTTTACAAGATGCACAAGTTCAGTCTCTACGAGACGGCCAGTCGCTATTACATCGTCGGGGTCGATGTCAGTGAAAAGCGCTATCGCATCCTCAAGATCGACCGCACCACCGAGGGTGCTGAGCTCAACGTGACGGATGACAAGATTGTTTATAGTTTGAAGGAGATGAACCAATTGCTCGACACAATAGATGACGGGAATCGAGGTACCGGTGGCATCAAGCTTCGCTGCACCACATGGGGCCTCCTTGGCTTTATCAAGTTCACCGGCCCCTACTACATGCTTCTCATCACCAAGAAGAGCACTGTCGCTATGGTCGGGGGCCACTACATATACCAGATCGAGGGCACTGAGCTTGTTTCCCTGACTCCCGCCAAGTTCAAGCCAGATGCACGCAACACCGAGGAGCAACGATTCCTCGGCATCTTAAACAACCTCGACTTGACTCGTTCTTTCTATTACAGCTATTCTTACGACGTTACACGTACCTTGCAGCATAACGTCATCCGGGAGCGCGATGCTCTTGCTAAGGGAATGCTACCGCCAGACGACGATGATTTCAACTCCATGTTTGTCTGGAACGACTATCTACTACAGCCTGCCGTTACTGCTCTTCGGGACCCCTACGACTGGTGTCGTCCAATTATACATGGATATATTGATCAAGCGGGTGAGTTTGGCAACTGGAACTGCAGCTCAATGTCCATGCTCCGTACTGACCCTCAACAGCTCTATCAATTTATGGCCGTACTGCACACATCACCGTCATCGCAAGGCGCTCGCGCTACTTTGCCGGTGCTCGGTTCTTGAAACGCGGAGCCAACGATCTTGTAAGTGGCTGTTGCTTTCTACCCTCGGTGCTCGCGCGCTGACTCTTCCAGGGTTATGTTGCCAACGATGTCGAGACGGAACAAATCGTAGCCGAGTCACTGACCACGTCATTCCACGCACCTGGTCCTCAACTATACTGTAGCCCGCAGTACACCTCTTATGTTCAGCATAGGGGGAGCATTCCGCTTTACTGGACACAGGACAGTACCGGCGTCACACCCAAACCACCGATTGAGCTTAATTTGGTTGATCCGTTCTATGGCGCCGCCGCTCTGCACTTCGATAACCTGTTCGAGCGCTACGGTGCGCCGATCTATGTTGTTAACCTGATCAAGTCCAAGGAGCGAACACCTCGTGAATCAAAGCTGCTGGAGGAATACACTCATGCCATTAACTATCTCAATCAATTCCTGCCTGAGGAGAAGAAGATCATTCACAAAGCGTGGGACATGAGTCGCGCATCGAAAGTGCGTGGTGGGGACGTTATTGGCAACCTCGAGCTTATCGCAGAGTCGGTCCTCGCTACGACAGGCTTCTTCCGAAACGGAGACGGTCTCACAAGCCCCATGACAGCACAGAATGGAGTCGCCAGAACAAATTGCATCGACTGCTTGGACCGTACCAATGCTGCGCAGTTTGTCATAGGCAAGCGAGCCTTGGGTCACCAGCTACATGCCCTTGGCATTCTTGAGGATACGTCGGTCGATTACGACACGGACGCTGTCAATTTGTTCACTCACATGTGGCATGATCATGGTGATACCATTGCTGTTCAGTACGGCGGCTCACAGCTGGTCAATACCATGGAAACTTACCGCAAAATTAACCAATGGACAAGTCATTCAAGAGACATGATCGAAAGCTTCAAGCGATACTACAACAACTCCTTCCTGGACAGTCAACGTCAGGAGGCCTACAACTTATTCCTCGGTAATTACATATTCACGCAAGGGCAACCTATGCTGTGGGACTTGGCAACTGACTATTACCTCCATCACGCCGACCCACGAGATTGGTCTGCTAGGTTGAAGCACGACTACATCAATTGGTATGTTCCGGCTCACTTGCAGAAACGAACAATTCCACCATACGTACCCAGCAAAGACATTGCCCGCGCTCATCCGGTTGAATTCTTTGATGACTATTGGCTCGAGTATTACAGGCCATCCACCCTATCTTCTTTCCCCAAGATGTTTGCCTACAAGATGAACTCAACTATCAAATACATTCCCCTTAAATCTACCCAGGATGGCCGCTACGACCTCAGCCCTTTCCGGGTTCGTACCGACAATGAAGTTGATCACGGCGACAAAAAGAAATCGAAGAAAGATGCTCATCCACACGCAAATGTAACAAGTTCTCGTGGGCAGACTGTGGGAGCGAATGGGGCGCCAGATTCGATCATGGACCGATCACCAGCGAAAGGGATCTCGCTCCAGCGTTGGCTGCAACCTGTTCAAGACAAAGGTGTACATGCCCAGCTCTCTGCGACTGGACACGAAACCAACCAGTGCAGGCATCTGAACATAGCCCCAAGACGAAGCCAACAGCCCTGGAGAAATCCAAGGCTGCACAATGGACTTTCACCAAAGCTGTCCATGACTCACTGAATCCGTCTGTAGCCGAGCAGGAATCCGAAGATTACGAGCGATACATCCGTCATCCTCAAAACCTTCCTCTCGTTATCTCGAGCGACACGCCCGTAGACGTGGATGCGTCTGAGTATCAGGAGTATGTAAGCGGTGACTGGCAAGATGAAGGTTTAATGGTCAAAGGAACTGAAGAAGAGATCGATGTCTACGCTGAGTTGCTCAAGGTGGGGGAAAACCCTCTGACAGTGACTGAGGAAGATGGTCCGAAGAAACGATACAAAGCCTATAGGAAATGGCTGCGTGGGAAGTCTTTTTTCAAGCAGCAGCCTCTGGACTGAGACTTAGCAGCAGCCCCTCAGCCTTCAGCGAGCATTTTCGGGAACAGAGTACACAGCCGCGGTTCTTGCTTCAAGGCTTCACTCAGCTTCGTGGGACGTTCAGAGGCATCATGGTCCCAGAGGGCCTGAAGAATTCGAGCTGTATGTGCCAACTCTTGTGACAATGTGTTGATATCAGCTGAAGTCCGAGATTCCTCATGCTCGATCTCCTCAGAGACGTTTAACCAACATAATGACAGAATTCGGGCGACGTTCTCGATATGCTCAGTTTCTCGGACACGAGGCCATGTATTAGTAATGATGGCGCTCATGGTTTGCGTCGCCGCTATCAGGGTCGGAGGATATGAGACTGCAAAGGGGTCTGTCATGACTAATGATACCATTGAGAGAAGAGGCTAGCGCAGACGTGTTAAAGAAAGCCCGAGGCTTTTTTCGGTAATAAGTCGTTACTCACAGTTAAGTGTTTGGTTGTATAGATACCCAGACCATTGATTACTGCTGTTGCCTTCTGTAGCAGAACGCGGACAACGCGAGTGTGCTGAGAAGCATGGAAATAGCCTGCGAATACTCCGTCCCTGAGGATCTTGTCAAATAATCGGCGGCGCTCGATACTGTTGGTATGCCCGGTGGCCTGGGCCAGCTTAATAAGCACGTCGTAAGCCGGCATGAGTATAGTCGTAGACTCATCCTCTGGTGTGACGCTAGGGAGATAGAGCAGGAGCGGGAATGTGACGTCCGCAAATACACGGCCTATGCCTGTGTTTTGCAGTACTTGAGCTGGGCACCTGTTCATGAATTCTCTCGTGGTCATTAAGCCTCTGGCCTTGGTCTTGGTAGACTCGCTCTCCACCAGCGCCAACAGGACTGGCAAGAAAAGCGGCCAGTGCTGCTTGATGAGCGACGTCTACCAGCGAGTGTCAGCGCAACTGATCGCATTTCCACCAGCGCAACCTTACCGTAGACATATTTACTGTCCATTGGATTGTGGCCTCTGCCCACGGGGCCTGAGTCCTCCATGACTGCACTTCGATCACAGGTCGGGACCGATCATCAACCACGTCATACTGGGAGGGCCGTCCTGAAGCAGTGATTCGCGAGGATGATTTCATAAATAATGGCTTCAAATGCTTCTGAAGGACCGCGTTGGTGATAAAATCGTTCAGACTTTCACCCTCAAGGTGTTTCGACAAAAGTTTTGAAGCTGCTGCTGCAGCTTGTGCAGTTGTCCATGGGTCCTGAGGATCAGTAACAGCTGTGAGCTTCACGAGAGTAATCTGATCCAGGGTAATGCGATATTTCGAGCACAAGATACTGAGACTGGCAACAGCTGCTTCTGTGAGGAGTTCTGAGTGGTCTTTGTGGTGTTAGTCAAGCTACAGAAGTGATAGATTATGCACACTGATGCACCTTGAACGCTCCTCAATGTCAATGCTTTCTCACTGACGGCTGCCACAAGCCTCGATAATTGGCTTTGGCCCATGTTGTCCTCTGAAGACAAGACGTGGTTAATTACACTGAGAACGGCATGACGAAGGTCCTGGAGTCAACGATTGTCAGCTCGGTGCTGTTTATCTGAGCCAGATAACGTCATAGGCGTATAGGGAAACGCACTGTATCATTGGATTCAGTCAGGGAAGATATCCCACCGTCAGGTTCTGCACGAAAATGCTCCGACTTTCCTGAAAGAAAGAATATATCCTGGTCAATTCGGTGCTGAGAAGCCTACGTTAGGCCAAACACATACCCGAGACATCATGCAACAATGCTGTATTTGAAGGGCCAACGAGCCCTTTCAACGCACCAAGTACGGTATCAGAGCCAGTGACTGGCATGTTATCGTTGATTGGGTGTTGGTGAAGGAGAAAAATGAAGAGCGAATGTCGGATCTTGAGATAGGATGCCGCAGGTAGGATAGATAGGTATTTAGGTAGTTCCTAGATACCTGGATATGTTCATTGTATCCACATAGCATACGGTGTCAAAAACTCAGTTGGTCGCACTGTATGGAAACTAGCTCTCTGCTCATCATGGTCAGGTCAAGCAACTTTGTCATTCAGTCTCAGCGTACATTTTGTCAAGTTCTTTATCATTTCACTTGATCGTATCAATTGCAATGTAGGGTCTTTTAGCTCTAAATATGCATTGCATCCATACAGGTCGTGTATCCATCATGATAGTCAAGTCATGGCAGCTTTGCCTAGGCCAATACCTACTTGACACACTTAGAATAGGCTGCACCAGGGCATATGCTATGCAGAGCTGCCGACTTGGAACGAATACCAACTTAGCTCCTTACTCACGGTATCCCCAACTCTTCTCTCCGCCGCTGTACTTCTTCTATTGCGCCGGTTGGGTCTGATTCGCCACGGTTGCGAAGTTGCCATGCAACACATACATCTAGAGCCGGACCTGTCCATTTCCCCGGTTTGATACCACCAAGTGCTTTGGCGAGCTTTCCGCCATCAAGGAGCTTTTCGAGTGTCGTAACTTCATAAACGTCTAACTTGGCGAGGTGGTCGAGGAAACTCTTCCAGCCTGCTAAGAAGTTACTTTGTTCTAGAAACAAGTTACTGGGATGTTCATGGGGGAAGGGGAGATGGCATCACCCTTACCTGCTGACTCTTCTTGGCGCCAGACCGTCAGGGTTTCTAGGGCCTCGACGAGTAGTGCATTCAAAACCTGCAGTCTCCAGGTACCAGCGGGCGTGTCCCACTTCCTGATTGCCATGCCGAAGCGATCTCGTTCTTGGATGTACGACTCTCCATTGCAGACGGCACGTTTCAACTTCAAAATTTCATCACGATTGCGATGCGAAGCAGCAACAACACTCGAAAGTCGATTTGGGGCTTTGAAGCCTTCGCGCGAGACAATGGCCACGAGAGGGAGAGCGTTTGCTTTCCTACGAGGATGCGGAGGCTCTTCGACCGTCATCCATGGAGAGAGCGCGGCAAGGTTCCAAGCGGAGTATGTGGCATCCGTGGATGTGATAAGTCGACCAGCGATGGAAGTCGAGTCTCGATCCTTGAGAAGCTCATCAAGACAAGTATAAGCAACAGCCCAGCGCGATATATCGGGGACTGGGAGGTTCTCCTGGGTTGGGTCGGTAAAGATTGCATGGAAGAGTTGTAACTCATGGATGAGTTGAAGTGCTTCAAAAGGGTGATCTCCTACCTAGAAGTTAGCACATTCCGTTCAGTTTCAGATCAGATCAAGGTGCTGCAACAACCTTTGAGCATTTTCTCCAACTCTACGCCAACTCGCTCTCGACTGATCTTGGCACGCAATGCCTCGAGGACCTTTGGGTCTGCCATGTATCTGCGCGTGCTGGCGTCAATTGTGAATTGGAGCCGGCTGGCGAAACGAACAAGTCTCAAAACCCTCAAAGGGTCGTCCATGAAGGTCTGGAAGGGCTCCAAAGGGGTTCTGATTATTTTAGCTTCCATATCTGCAAGTCCCCCCGTAAAATCTTCAACACGATCGTCGTGTAAGTTGTAGAAGAGTGCGTTCACGGTGGCATCGCGGCGGCGAGCGTCCTCTTCAGCCGTACCGAATTCCATTTGAGGGTTTCGACTGTCCTCGGTATAGGTTTCCTTTCTGAGGTTGACGAAATCGAGATCCAGACCAAACATCTTGATCATGGCCGTTTCCAGATGCTTGGACTTCTCAGGGTTGCGCGCAACGTTGTGGAGGCTTCCAATATCTGCATGGCCAATGCTGTGCTTGGACATGGCCTCTGGTCGTTCACAATAATCGCACATAGCTTGAGCAAAAGGGACCCCAGTCATGGCGTTGATGGCCACGTCTATGTCATGACTCTGGATATCGAGCAGCTTGTCGCGTACCCAGCCACCGGCCCAACGGAGAACAATAGGCTCTGGAGCTTTTCCGGACTCGTCTATATCTTTGGCAACATCGAGAAGCAAACGGCGGAGCTGCTGCTCCTTGCTGGTGAGTTGAATGGTGGTGGTCACCATGCTGGGCTTGGACTTGGACTTGGGAACCTTGGCAGGCGGTCCAGGAACTTTGACTTTGGGAGATGGCGTTCTTGGGGTCGTGACCGATTTGGAAGTCAACGAATAGTGATCCTTGAGAAATGAGTCGAGATTTCTCTTCATCGCAAGACGCAAAGAGCGTTTGAGCATTTGACGTTGGGTGGGTGGGGCCGCTGCACAAATAAATTACGATTGTATGTGTGATAGCGAAAGGAGCGAAAGGATAAGATAGGTAGGTAAATAGGTACCTTAGTAGGTAGAAAGGAAATGATGCTGCCTCATAAACACGTGCCTAAGGCATGTCTGTCTAAATACTTGAGACTGAGGGAGTAGGTACCAGGTATGTTCGAGTTGGGGCGTCTTGGTGATTGATAAAGGTATCTCTACCTAGGTACCTACCCAGGGCCTTTAGAATAAAGCCTCGAGGTGCCCATTCTCAGTCAGACTCAGGATGAGTGCATGCATGCATGAATGAATGACTAATGCCCCCAGTGCTGGTCCACAAAAAGGATGCCAACCTACCTACTAAAACAATAGCTATAGGGAAATATACCAACTCCCTACTGTAAACACGCTGCAACATAGTATCTCTCCTTTCGAGCCATACGTAGCAGTCAATCAATCTATGTTGGGCCTTTAGGATATACTTGCAAAATGAAAACGAGAATTTGCATCACAACTGTTTGATGCTTGTACGAGGATGCATTCTAGTTCAAGCGTTTATCCTCTTGTCTATCTCAAGCAAACATCTGTCAATCTAGCTCTTGGAGCTGATGATAGAGGCGTTCTATTTGTCATTTTGTACAAAGTCCTCTGTTAAGTAGACATCTAAAGTGCACAGTAGATCCCATCCAAACGCCGATGCGCAGATATTTTGGCCGCATAATCTTGATGACTCTGACTTTGCCCAGTCATGTCCGAGTGAGCGAAGCAAGATTTATGTCTCAGCAACTTTTTCTGTCGTGACGGGGTCGCCAGTAATCTGATCCTCTTCAGTCTCAGTCTTCTTCTCCGTCTCCTTTTCCTTCTCCGAAAGCTGTTCCGGCACCTCAGTGGTCTCATTGTCTGTCTTGTTCTCGTTCGGGGGCTCATCAAGAGCGAGTTCGCCACGAAGTTCAGGTAGGAATCGATCTATGCGCTTCCAAGTCTCTGACCAGAGTTCCTCCTTCGACTGATCTATGTGGGGTGACACAAGATACTTACTACTGGCCATAAATAGCAGCACATTCTTGAGATTCTCACGAACAGCCTCCTCCTACTGTTTGTCAGTGCCTCTATCATTGCACAGCTGGATAGATTAACTCACAAGACTGTCACCCTGGCCACTGTTCATGAGGCGATCCATAATCTCGATGATCTTAATCCAGAGATCCAGCATTCCGTCCCATTCTGAGAGGAGTACCATATATTGAAGAAAGACTTTGCAAAGAAGAGAAGCAGACTGGACTCTCATCTCGCTCATTCCATCTCGATCGGACAGGAAGACCTCAGGTTTGAGCAGCTGGATGATTAATGGAAACAGGACCTTGCCAAAAATAGCAGTCCACTCTTTAGGGTCACTGCAGGTCAACTCTGGGGACAGAAGAGATCGTTGAAGAGCGGAGAAGGCAAGTTGTCGGACATCTCTGCATGGATTTGCACACTGAGTGGTTAAAGCCTGGAAAATTGGCAGCCAATAAGCAGACCAGGCTGTGGATTCGTTAACATGGCAATTGGAATAATAGCGTTTGGAGGATGACACACCTTCACTGCTCTCAAGCTGAGACTGTTGCATGAGATGTGGGATTCGATCCGTCATATTGTAAAGCATGTTGACAGCCTTGGAGCCTCGGCTAACTGCTTCCGCATTGCTGGAATCATATCAGTGTTATGTTCACAACTTTGAGGTCCGTCAAGTTTTACCGTTTTTTATCTTGCTTGGAGGGGGCTGGCCTTTGGGGTCTAGGGCTTCGGGTCTGCATGCCAGGTTGCCGAGGGGTGGCAGCGGAGGCAAAGTCGTTCAGAAGGGATATTGCTGCCTCATAATTATCTGCCATAATAGCCGAAGGGGTTCCAGCAGTTCCCTTCTCCAAAATTTCGAAAACCAGTGCCGCTGATTCTGGACGTTGAGCCAAGGCTCGCAGTATTGCCCAAAAGTCAGGGGACGTCATCATTTCTCGTTTCAACGGGCCAGACTCCTCGATGCAAAGTGAAAGGCCTTGCAACACAAGATCCGAGTTCTTACCCAAGGCCTCTTGTGGCAAAGTCGAGATCGTATGAAGCAGAAATGGAACGTTGACGAAGTCATGATCCTTATATGATTAGCTTTAAGTTTAAAAGCATCTGCCACAAAACTTACATAGCTGATATTGAGTAGCTTGAGGGCATAGAAAGACGCCCGGGAAACTGTAATGGCATGGTATCGGGCTGGATCGCGAAGAACGCCTTGTAGCGTGTCGAAGACAACTTTACCCATGCTCTCAATGGATTCTGCATCCCGTGACGCCAAGAGTGTACAAAACTCTAGGATATACGCAACACTTGGGTCGTACTCCAAATGCCCTGGCGGTCGAACGTGACCATTCGTGGGAGACGTAGGCAAACTCTCATGCTTGACACTAATTACGGTTGTGTTAGAATCCTCGGGAAGTTGATCAACAAGTGTTTCGACGATGACTTTAGCGACGGATGGGCTCAGGTTACTTTCAGAAAGTTAGCTTCATCCTGACTACACAAACGTACAACTTACGCAATATTTTCGAACACCGCAGTCATATTGCATGACTTGATGCAATCGATAGTACAAAGTGTGCTTTCTAGCTCCTCATCGGATGGTTCAGGGGGGTCGTCGGCAGCATAACTGGAAATGTATGAGGTGAAGGCCGAAAAGAAACCAGTGTCCGCATTCCTCGCTACTCGATCGATAACTTGTGATGGCGTTTGCAGTGGAATAGGGGGCAACGGTAAGCCTGGCAAGTTGCTTGGAGCGAAGGGCGGAATGAGCGAGTTGGTGAATAGATTGAGCCATATGCGAATCATCTGTCAATGTGAGCATCCATTCGAATGAGAAGCCTTGGTGACTTACATATTTCCAACTCCTGTGTATAAGATTTTCACTTCCAGTAACGACACGAAACAATACAAGAGTCGCAAGTTGGGCCCTGAAATCCCTACCGAGCTTAACCGCGAGTTCGCTTACCATGACGCTACCATCCCCTGCCTGAACTTCAGTGTTCAAGGAAGTGTTGAACTGTGTTTCGGTTGCCAATGTCGACATGTGGCTCAGACAATAAACAATCTGATCAAGAGCTTCCGAGTTCTGATATTTGGTGGCAATGCGAGCGCATTCATCGAAGCCAGTGACGATTCGAGCGAACACGGCATCATCTGTGGCGGACATGAATACATAGGACAGCGTAGAAATAATAGGTTTCCAGGTCGTTGCAAACATATCAGCATCATAAATGTTTGTGTCGCATATCACAAGGTTACCTGTTGACTCTGTCTTCAGAAGGAGTTCTCTCCATGCATAGTCAAAGGCATGCTTGTTATCATGTTCATCGGGCAGGATAATTTCGTTGGACTTGATGGACTGGTAGATAGTCTGCAGATACTCGGGAGCAAAGTTTTGGCCGTTGTTGGTTCCCCTGAGGTTTCTTGCGAAATCCTCCAACGTCATGCGTTTCTTGGCGTCCAGGTTGGGGTTATGTTGATCGGTATTCAACAGGATGATAGCATACGTCAAGATGTAGACTGCATCTTTGTCTGCGACTTCGCCAGTAGTGTCGTGGGAGCAAAACTTCTCGGAAAAAGCTTCCACGATCGTAGCAATCAGGGGCGCCTCTCCGGGGAGTCGGAATGACTCCAAGAATTGTCTAAGTGCCTCGTCAACTCGCTTACCAGAAAAGTCAAAAAGATCCAAGAAAGCTCCGAGAATTTCTTCATTTCCTCTCTTAGATATGAAGTCGCCAAGGACCTTCTTATTGACCCGTGAAGTGCCTTTGAGAAACTTGGCAACAGCAACAGGATCTGTGGCGTCCTTAATGATGCCCTGGGCTTCCAGATAGCCCAGACCTGCCTTTGGCTTCTCGTTGAACTTGCTTGCTCCCTTGATAATAATTTTCTTCTTTCGCCGTTGCTCCCTTAATGTCGCAGGGTCAGGAAAGTCTCCACGGGTGGCATCTTGGTCAAGTCTTTCGGCAATAAACTGGATATATCGGAGCAGAGCATCGAGACAGAGCGGAGGGACGCTTGTGGTGCTCCAGGTTGCAGAATCAGGGAGCGCATTTCTGGAAAGAAGCCCAATCATGTCTTCACAGAGATCCGCCCTGTCAACATCGCAATCGTAATTAATGAAGAGCTCGGCCATGAATGTCGGCATGCGCGACAAGACCCCAACACTTTCTACCATAGCCTGGCGCGCATCTGGCTTCCGCGATCCACCCTCCAAACCAAGTTTTTGACGGTCTTTGACAGGGACTGGAGTCGATCGGCCACTGCTGGGCTGTGATGATTGTGAAGGTTTGACCAGTTTGGGGGTCTGTGGGATGCCAGCATAGAGAGAAGGGTCGATACCGGGCTCGCGAGGTATCTCAACCTTTGGGTGTAAACAAGCTACCAGGTAAGATAGGAACAGCTCCTGTTGCAGCTTAAGTACTCCACGACAAGTGGCTAACAGCGTACCGGCAACAACTAGCGACTCCTCGAGAATGGCCATGTTGTCAGACCTTACTAGCTGAAACAGATAACAGCATAATCGGTCCTCAGCGATACCTGCCAAAGCAGGGTGTCGAGAAATAAAGGGCCCAGCAACCTCAAGGGCGACGTGAATAATTCGCAATGCCATAACCCGCATTGTATCTGTGTGCTGTCGATCTTGAGGGTCCAGGAAGTTCACCAATACCCGGAATAACTCACGAACGGACGGGAGGGAGTATGGCCTAAGATCCACAGACTCCGTCTCCTCTGTCGCATCGCTTGTAGTTGCCAGTGCCGTTTCAGAAGTGGTCGTGGTGTCCCTACTGCTGCGTTCGGGGTCTGGGGTAGACATTCCAGGTACCTCCAGGCTCTCAGGTTCGGCAGACAGTCCTCCAGCTTCGGGGGCGGGTTTTTCCATTCTGACGCTATCGCGGTCGTCATCAGCTTGCTGATCCAAGGCGTTTGTGTCGTCGCCAGCTTCAACCTCGAGGTGTTTAACGTCCTCGAATATGATTTGGCACATCCTCACCATAGAGGCTTCAGCAGTGCGGCGCAAAACGGGGGAGAAACGAGGCTGTGAGCATATGGCAAGGCCACGGCCCATCATGTCGCAAACGCTCTCGTCGCTCAGAATATCTCCACCCGGACCAGACATCATATCCTCCATCAGATTCAGAATCATGAGAAGAACAACCTCGACTTGGCCTGAATCACTGATATCGAATTGACAATGTGTAACGGCACTTGACAAAGATTGCATGGCCAATGCAAACCGTGGTGATTCGGGGCAGATGAAACCATAGGCCAGAAACTTCCTCAAAGCACCTAGGGCTAAAATTGTGATCGGGGCGGCGGTACCCTTAGTTTGGATAACGTGGAGGAACGGGGAGAGGATCGCAGGGGCGTCGAATGATCGGATATCTGGAAGGGAAATGTCAGCCATCATGGGTGAAGAAAGGAGTAATGGCGACTGGCTGGTTGGCCAATCATACCTTTAACACCTGCAAGCTCATGCCTTAATTTTCCAAAGCCAGCAATCATGGGGTTATCTTGCATGCTCTTTCCCCTCTGCCCACGAAGACCCCAGCGATTGGTAAGGCCATCATGAGAAGCATCACCGCTGATACTCGCCGCGGGGCTCTTGCTTCGTCCGCGTGGTGAAGGACTGGGAGGCCCAAGCTGTACGGGATTCGGGCTTCCACCAAGAATAGCGGAAACGGATGAATGTGGAGAGCGAGCATGCTTCTGGATAGCAGAAGTTATGGAGATACACTCCGAAATGACAAGCGACACGGGGTCAACTGCGACGGACACAGGTCGGCTTCGATACTGCATCCGTACAGGGAGTGCGCGGTCCTCGAAGCTCGAAACCCCCGTCGGTCTAGGACTCTCCATAGTCAGAGACGGTTGTTCATCGCGACTCATGATATTGCAGCCTCGTAATCGTTGGTGGAGGTTTGCGACTTGATGGCTGACCCAAATTCGGGGGTGGCCGAAGGAGGTCCGAAATATCGTAGAACCCGAACACAAAGCGAAAGGAAGATTCCTAGGAGGAAGTACCACGTCGATAGCGAAACGAAAAAAGGGGGATCGTTTGTGGTCGAGTTTGCTCGAGAGAGTTGAGAGGTTGGATGATAAAGACAGAGTCGCAACGTAGCGTCCCTACGGCTAAGATACCTACCTACCTACCTTACTAAGGTGAGGCAAGGTAGCTAAAGCAAGGTACCACTTAACTTTTTGCCAAGATCTTAGAAGCTGCGCGCTGTCCTTCTCCAGGTGTCGCCCTATACCCACGCTGATTGGCCAGCTGCCACATCTGTCCGGGCCCCCTTGAAAGACATGCACGGTTGGAGGCTGCAAGAGAATTTTTTGGAATTAATATTGAAAATAAGAAAATATTCAGCCCGATTTCGTTCATCACATTATCGATTTTGAGTCGCAACAGAAAATGTCAGGAACGTCAGTCTTGCCTTTAAGCCTAAGCTTGATCAAACCCAAACTCCAATGGCGTCCTTGGGCTGCCTAAAGAACCGCCGTATACCTTACTACTAGTGTACGGGCAGTTCCACCTCGTGCAGTCCCTATGCGAAAAGGGGTTCATTTGCAAGCTTTCATACATATCTATAAGATGCGACAATTCAGGGATTGCACGAATGCATCAAGAGTCTACGAGGATACTAACACATTTCTTCCAGGTAAGTCTTTCGGGAAGCTCTACTTATATGAGGCCATAATCCTGTAAAAATCAATTAATCAATTAAATACGACCTGACATTAAACCAAAGTCAGTATGCTTTATTTATTTTTCTTCTTATTTGTCAACAATAGTATAGTTAGGTAGGTAATCATTAAAGCGTGTGATTTTTTTATCTTTGATATTGATAACAAGTAATCCTTCCCAACCAAACGCCAATGCGATCTACCAATGGCCACACCTTTTAATTGTCTGCCGTTCTCCGCCTAAGTGTACAAATTCACAACCAACGACTCCGATGACATCCATTCTATTATACAGCAAGTAGATATCGTATGCGATCAAGGAAACAAGACAAGAGAAGATATCAACGGAGATTCTTCAAGCAGCAGCATTACCGACTTATTGAGCGGCCCCTGGGTTGGCTTGGGGCACATCTTGTGCACCAACAGCAGCTCGTTTGTCTCCATCTGGAACCGCTTTGCCTTCTTGTCTTGCTGCGTTACCCTCCTGCTTGACCACTTGCGCTTTGATGTCGCCTTGAGCGGCATTACCCGAGCCCGCCTTGGCTTGGTTACCAGAACCAGGTTGTTGATTATGGGGCTGGGCCAACCCATCTCGGCTGGGAGCTTTCTGTGTGTCTTTGACGGGCTTTGGCTGAGCTGCCAGATTCTGCATCTCTTGCTTATCCTTCTCCCACTCATTCCGGGTGTCACTATACTCTTCTTTGATCTTCTGTTGGTTCTTTTTCTTCTCTTCCTCCTGCTTTTCCCGGGCAAGTCGTTCCCGCTCCATCTCCTGTACTCGGTGTCAGTATACAGGAATTTTTGTTTACTATAGTAGAGGGATACTCACCTCCATGTGGCGGATATCATCCACACTAGGCTCATACAAATGCCAGATGGTATAATGAGGTAGACCAATGACTGAGTACCCCATTCTCTTGGACATCTGTTTTATACATGTTAATGACGACTGTTTGGTAGGGTAAGTGATTTCATACCTTGCCGAAACCTTCTGTCTCGGCGTGCTTCTCGAAACTGAAGGCTGGAAAGTGAACACCGGATCGGAAGACTTTGGCTTTTGCCAGAATACTGACACCCCCAACACCGTCAATTTCCATTTCCATATCGGGATCACCAAAAGGATCACGGAGGTACGCTAAATGAGGACGCCATGTGGCATATTCGGCGTAACCTTCAACAATGACAGCATCTTCATCAAGTGTGTCGGCGAGGGCCAAAGCTGTCTCAGACTCCTGCCATGAGTTCAGATCGTAGGGCTGTTCACCGCCAAGCCAGTCGGGCAACGGTCGCCAAACATCTGGACAGAAGTTAGAAATTGGGGTTCATCTTCGAGCATTTTTACTTCACATAAACCTACTAGGAACGATGACGTCCTTGTTATGGCGCATGAGATCCTCCAAAATGGTGAAAGGTGCTGTTTCAACGTCTACGTCACGCCAATAAACCCAGGAGTGGTACGGCCGCAGAGCTGCGCTCAGGAGCCAATTTCGGGCTTGCGCCATCAGCTTTCGTCGGCTGGCCTGGGCAGCGAATCCGTGGCGACTTTCAACATCCTGGTTGACCTTCTGCCCGAAGTCTTTCTCAATAATTGAGATCTCCCCGTATGGTTGCTTGGGATCCTGGTCGGCTTGAATAGCCTCCAAACTCTCAGAAAGAACCTTTAGAGTATTATCTTTGGAATCGGACACGAGAAAGGCCAGGTCGATCAAGTGGTGCGGATATGTGAGGTTGCGCATATGAGAAAAGAACATTCCCAAGTGCGCTTCGGCATCACGAAGTGGTACACATAACAGAATCCGCTCTTCGCGTTCCCAGCCACGAGCAGTGCCCTGGACGGTGGTCAAGTCGTAGTATCGAACTGTCTCGAGCTCTGGTGCACCACCAGTAGACAGAAGCCCGAAAGATACCAGCGAAGCCACGGGGCTGGAGGGCCAAAGCCAGAGACTAAAAGCGAACAGTATCGCCGCTAAAATGCATAGGCGGACGAGAAGTTTATTGCGACGCCGTTGGGCAGGCGTCAAAGTGCGCGGCTGGAACCTTTTTGAGACGCCCTGTCAGCTAATTGCCACGAATATTTGTGCCAGTCGTGTACAAATGATGAGTCGACATTTCAGGAGATGAGATCTTACTTGTGAGGGGAGATGTCAAAGGTATTCCCACGAGGATAGCCATTCGAAAAGGCGGCGGCATGATGCCGGGGCATCATCTTCGAATTGGAGCCTGGCAAGTCATAGGATGGCATTGACAGCTTTTGCGCAGAGACGCTCTGCAGCGCGTCGATCGAGAGTGTTGGATAGCAGAAACTGCTTCGAAGAAACTGGTGGGCCAAGGGACCAGATGGTCGCTAGAGCGATCGAATAGGTTGCGCTTTGAAGGTCGATAGGGGATATGAGGCTAAGTTCAGGGTCCAAATAGTGATGCTGGCTTTAACGTCTGCATCAAGCGCCCGATCCCTGTCGTCCCCAAAATGGTTTGTTGGCGGCTTTAGTCGCTCTCAACTGTATCGTATCGTTTCTCGTAGGCGTCGTTGCAATAAATAGATATGTGCTGTGATGCGTGGTGCAAGGGCAAGGTGGCTCCAATGCCGACCAAGATATCCGTACTTTGGCAGCGTACAGTTAGTAGGTAGGTTAGTACTAGGTAAGCTTGGGGAATGGGATACGAGGTCTTGCGTGCCAGGGCGAAACGAGTGCTGTGAAATGCATGTATCCAGTTACTTTTAGTCAAGGGAAGGGGTTGAGGGGCTCTTTTGATTGGGTCACTCGACATTACCTCGTTTGAGACAGTGGAGGCTGAGGTGGATTGAGTAGGCCACTCTGAACGCCAATACGATCCACACAGCTTGTCTCTAAAAGTGAGATCTTGTCAGATTAGGTACGATATGAACCTTCATGGCTACTCTACAGTAGTACAAGTAGGTACAGATCAAGCACAAGTTATCGGGCCCTTCAGTCGGTTGGGGATGGCTCTCCATAAACAAGCGTCCATTACCTCCGATCTCAAGTTACATTGAAAAGGTATCCATACCTGGGCAGCAACAATCACGTGAAGCAGTCGATGAGAAGTATGCTACCAGCTACGCATGGCTATCAATTTCTTGTCTCATCAAATCCATTCTCATTCGTTCAGCATCTTCTAGGCATTACTGATATCACAACTGACAAACCGACTCGGGCTTCGAAGAACAAGATTCGCGGAGAGGAATAAAATTAGGTCGGATTGGAAGACGAAATATATTTTTCATCACTACGAAAGGTAACTATCACACTCAGATACTAACAACTTACCGCACTTTCGACTTAGCAAAAGCCTGTACAATAGGCTGAGGGCACTGATCGCTACAGGGAATCTGCACCCGTTAGCCATTGTCCAAGCCAAGGCTAGAATCGGACAAAGAGTATAGAAAAGCAAAAGGAGCATGTGATAGGTCAGACAAGCCGGTTTACTCAGTCATCTCGACCGGCCCAGGATACTCATAACCCAGAACGAGCTACCAGCAGCCTGAACACTAGAGTCTTCATAACACTCGCGAGAGCAACTCCACAACCGGTCATCGGCTCTCACAGAAAGCCTACGGTGTGGGAGGGTGACTTGGTCAAGAAGAAGTCGTTGAATGGATAGAACTTGTGTCATCATGCAACACAGCTCCTTTGTTTGCCCTTACATCTTCGCAGTCAACTTACCAATGTTTCATCGAGCACCGAGGTCAAGCCAGGCAGAACCAGGACGAGATTCGGAGAGAAAGGAAAATTGTCAACTAGGACTTGTTTCATAGTTAGCTTGGGATCGAAGCAAGCGGCGGTAATATTGAAAGAGCAAGTAAGATGTGTATCAGAGATCTTGGTTTGGTAATTGGGAGTCATCACAATGGTTCAGTAGCAGAACTGAATGAAAGGTTTTCTCATCATCGACATGTGAAGGGGTTTGGGCATAGAGTGGAAAGAGAAAATCTCACTGACCTTGTGTCGTGCTTCACCCATGGTAATTGAAGGTGGTAGCAAAAGAACTGAAATCTTTCGCGATGTTAGCGTTAACCCCATCACCGATATCGTGTGGAAGATGAAAAATCGCAAGGGGCTCAGATGGTAGTGCATGTTGTTCAAACGCTCAGGTTTCGCGGGAACAGTGGTGTGAAGGATCATCGTTGCGCGTGTGGGATAACGCGGCGGCGCGTCACGTACCTCATTAAATCAGCGTAATCGAGAGTCCCTGCTGCTCATTCAAGTTATGCCACGACATATTTGAGCAGGACAACCAAATCCAGATTTGTTTTACCTGTCGAAGGCATCCGTTGACTGAAAGCAGGCTCTCGGTGTATGAAGAGGAGAAAGTTCAGAGCTCTCGAAGCAGACCCGCGAGAAAATTTGAAGGGTAAGAAGATGGAGCCGGTGATGACTAAGCGTCGTAGCGCCCCGTTTGATGCATCGATGAATTTCAATCCACTCCAGGTAAAATCCAGGTCCTCAGATTGAGAGATCTTGGAGACAAGGAATAAATATCGAAATGGCAGACCGACGACGCATTAATGGCCCTGGAGGTATCACAGTGGCACCTGTCTATGAAGCAGATGAGTTTGTTGTTTCCACTCGGACTCGCGCTCCAAATGGTATCAGGGCACAATGTGAGTTCCCAACACCCTTCTCTCAGCAACTGTAGTCATATATTGTGAAGAGTTGACTGATATTTTGACTAGATTTGCAGACTGGGGTAACCCCATCCGCCTCTGGATCGGCGTACCTAGAAATTGAATCACAGCAAGATTCTAGTAGTAAAGGCATGAAACTTTCATGCACCGTTCATGGGCCTAGATCTCTACCTCGATCAGCGCCTTTCTCCCCTCACATGGTCCTCTCTACGCATGTCAAATACGCACCTTTTGCAACTCGTCAAAGAAGGGGTTATTTACGCGATTCTACCGAGCGTGACTTGAGCACCCATCTCGAAGCAGCTCTCAGGGGTGCACTCATTGCAGACCGTTGGCCCAAGAGTGGAGTGGATGTGGTTGTTACCATTATTGAAGGAGACCAAGCCCGTCAGGTAGCTGTGGAGCAGGGAAGCGAGGAATGGGACATGATGAATGTGCTTAGCGGCTGCATCACTGTTGCCGCCGCCGCTCTCGCGGATGCTGGTATTGACTGTGTCGATACTGTCTCTGGAGGTGTTGCGGCTTTGGTGTCTGGGGCGGACAATGATGAACCCATCATGGTGCTCGATCCAGTTCCTTCTGAACATTCACAAATACTCGCAGCTTGCTGTGTAGCCTATCTTCCCTCCCGAGACGAAATCACAAATCTCTGGCTGAAGGGAAGCTTGCCTTCATCAGACGCCAGTCTGCATCGCGACCTTGTCGCCCGTGCCGTACATGCAAGCAAAGGAGCCAATCTTGCAGTAGCTGCATCACTGAAAGAATCAGTCATCGTGGGTTGATTGGATAGTAGGTCAGCATGTGACACAAACTTGATGTGTGTTTCTAGGCGTTCAATCAATAACATCAGCACAGACTCTGTCGACTACAATGGCCAGCTTCTTAACTTCGTTGTGCTTTCTTAAGGCAATACCACTGAATTCCTTCGCCTGATGCGGACGTATCATGGGCGTTCCTGGCCACACTGGATAAGCACTGGCTCGAAATCGTCTTGTAGGACGTAGCTTTCGGGCGAAGAGTACAATTGATCTTCTTCGAAGTATCATGAAACACGATTGAGAATGAAGCCAAATGGGAATGAGGTAGACAAACCATCGGAGAAGTTCATATCAAGACGAGTCAAACATTTTTATTCAATAATAAGATACCCCTGAGGCCCTGTCCCGCTGAACAAACTCAGCTACTCTTGACTGATAGAAACGCTAGACACAGCAGGTTGTTTAGCTCTTTCGGGATAATTTCAGGCGGTGCTAATAAAACTTGCTGATCCAGTGGGTGGACATGAGAGAGATAATGAGCATGCCAGCTTTAATATCATGTCCTAGAATCGAGCGCAGTTACCCTATAAGGGTCGCCATGCTTGAGAGCTCCACTGCTACTAACCTCCGGTCTGGCGCCGAAATCGGGACCACTTCCCGTGGGTGGGTACAAGCATGGCAGGGGACCTGAGGTGGGTACGGAGTATATCATGGATGTCCTTTTAATAACACTGTGCATGACTGTACAGGCACTCCTACACAGTTTGACCGCTGCAGTGGGTCCCAGAGGATGCGCTACCAGTATCCGTGAGTCCAACTCAGTCTGGGGCTTTGTCTCGACCTGGCAGGTACATCGATGGTCCATAGGTACCTATAGTAGTTTCCGCATGTTACCACCTCCACCTCGATGTTAACACTGAGGTTGCTCAGTGCCTTGCCTCATCATCGCTTCCCTAGGCCAACAAACCACGCTTCAAACAAGGACACTTCACAATGTTCTCGGCGAAACCCAGTGGCTCGTTATCAACATAACGCCCTTGCGACCGTCGCGTTCATTTCGCAGCCTTTATTTTCCTCGCCTTGCCTTCCATCTTCTTCCGACTACTTCGTGCCCGATAGTACTGTACTCCTTAGGCCATGGCCAACGAGTTCGTCCCCTCTGCGCCATCACCCCTCACCAGCTTCACATCCAACACAGCGCTCGATTCTGCCAATGCTTCAGGCCCGTGGTACAATTCTGCTGTCTGGACTATCAATGTTACACGCTATGCACCCATACTAGAGGACCTTGTCTGGGCTGGTCCACGATTCGTTAAGAAGCTTGGATCTTACATTTCCGCGCCTGAACATCTCGAGACGACGACCGGCAATTCGAATTACATACCAGCAGTAGTTGGCGCGAATACCATACTTGCTGAGGCCGACCCGACTATTCAGAACATAATGGAACCCTTGTTAGGTACGGGGGGGTCTGAGACAGCAGCCACTGCTCCCATAGGACGGGTACCCGTTGACAGTGTCCGTAGCTTGGGCAGTGTCTTTGGATATGCTACCAGCAAGTGGGCTTTGTGTTGCATAGCTATGGCAGTCATACTCAACAGGACACACATATTCGCTGCTACTCGACGACGCCTACGCTTGCGTTGGCCAACAAGACTGTTATTACGATTCGTTCCCATCGTCCTATTGGTAGTACAGGCGCGCCAGTTACTTCAGTCTATTCAGTGCCAGACCTCATCCGACTTTTCCGAGCTACGATGGGGTAATGCAAGCAAAAGCTCGGACTTGATGTTCTCACACCAAAACGCCTTTCTCAACTCTCTGAGTTCAATCTTACTCTTCTCAGCCTCCGATGAACAGTCCTGTATTGCCGTTCGGATGATACCGTCCGATGAGTCTGGCTTTGCTCATAACTTGACCGGCTCCTTGTCTATGCTATGGCCTCTGTTCGGAACATTTTGTCTTAGTCAGTTCCTTGAGACCGTTTCCTGTGCCGTGCAGGGCCGTCCCGTCGCACCGGAGACAGGTATGACACTATTCGAACAATCTCTTGCGTTTGCGGAGGCCGATGCTGCTATCAGCAACCAGCTTGGTTGGAACCTTTTCACTAAAACAACTTCTGCTGATGCCCCAGCCTCAGGGCTTGGAAATGCTATAGCTCTGACTAGGTCAATGGTTATGAGAAGGGTCAACACCTCTCCCGAAGTTCTCCTCGTTGCCTTGCTATCTTCGATGACGCATATCACGAGCCATATTCTCGGTGTCTTCAATCTGCAAGCCAAGTATCGACTAGTCAGTACGGGATTCTGGGGTCTCTGCTTTATGGCTAGCATTGTATGGGCAGCCATCTCTTTTGACCTCGACAAGCCATCCTCTCAGAGTCTACTCAGGTTTCCAACTGTTTGCATCATAGGGTTTGTGCCACATGTACTTGTTCTACTAGGTACCGCTATATGCTTGTTCATCTACGGGCTTGCTTTGCTACTCTCAGCATTCTCTGCCCCTTCGACATCAGACATGGCTTCAATGACCATTCGACAGCGTCTAATTCATGCCCATGAAAACATGCAGGCGAACGTATCGCTCTCTTCCATTCGCATCACTCGAGAAATGGACTTCTACACGGCTCTACTGCGAACTGGGTTCGGTGCTATCACTATGGCTAGTGAAGCCGTCTACCTAAATGAGGACAAAGGCATCAGTTTAAAACGACGCACCTGGTTGGAAGAGCAGCGGTTTAAGGAGGCCGAGGAATTGCAAAGAAAACTAATTGGCGGTGGCGGCGGCCTGCCCGACTCGCGATATGACCAGATCGGCGCAATCGGCCTGATTCCCGTGAAAGGGGGTCCATCAATTGCATCCAACGGGTACGCGCGCGAACGTGCTGCTCAGAAGATACCGAAAGGACGCAGTGAGCGCAACCTTCATGCGGGCATTGGCGCGTCTGAAAGGAGTTCTCGTTGGCTTATGGCACTGGAGTTTCTACTTAGTATCAACAAACTTATTGCAAGAATTAGCGCTAAGTCTTTGTTGTGGTGTCTTGCAACTCTGCGGATCCGATATCAGCCGGTGTGGCTCCTTTGGCTTGCCCAGCACCCAAAAAGTATGGACGCCCAGAGCAAAAGCTCTAGTCGTAAACAGCCACGACCAAGAGGACCATCTTCCTATAATGATGGACGCATACCGAAAGAGGAGACAGCAGACATTGAGGCCGAGTTCAGGCGTGTGTGCTTAGACCAAGACGAGGAGAGTCTAGATAAGGACCTGTACAAGTATTGGGTGAAAAATGGCTGGTGGGGATCTGCAGATTCCAGCGGCGACTTTGAACCTCACTCAGATGACGACTTCGACACTACAAGCGTCATTTCTATGTCGACCACCGGTGATGGAGTGGAGGATTACCAAGCATGGGAGTCAGAAGACGAGAACGACGAGGGCCAACGAACACCTACTCAACGATCCCCTCAAATCAGTCGTGAGAGCACACCTTTCCATGACACCCCTATGCAAATATCCGATCTAGCACGCCTTCTACATCCCACAAGCCCTGAAGAGCGTGAGGAGGCCGTGACCTTGTCTGCCCACCTCCAAAGCGACGGGATCATGACACGCGCCAAATACCGGCGAATGGAGCAATTGCAACGCACTCGAGTCTTAGCCTCACCAGGATCTGGCTTACTACAGCCAAAAGCTAGCATCATGCAACCAGGGCGCAGCACCAAATTAGATCCTGACGAAGAAGAGCGTCTTTTGGAACAGCTTTTGTTATCACGGCGACAAGCGTTTGCATCAGCGGCATGTTCCGAGACATCATGGGAAAACGGGGGATCAGGTTTTGGAAGTGATGGTCCGCAATGTGTGGTATGCCAAAGTTCACCCAGGACCATTATAGTCTGGCCCTGTCGATGCCTGAGTCTATGCGACGACTGCCGTGTCTCTCTTGCTATGAACAACTTTGACAAATGCGTCTGTTGCCGCCGGGAGGTTACTAGCTTCAGCCGCGTTTTCGTCCCCTGAGCTCCTGGAAACTCACATTCAAGGGAATCAGTAATGTCTTTTTTATTTTATTTGCTCTGATCAAGCACCTGCCGCTTTTGTTCAATTCATTTGTGTTGTTCATTTTTGGGACGTGATGGGCATGAATTCACATGGTTAAGACTTTCATCTTTTGACTCAAATCATCATGTCAGGTTATGTTCGGGATAGTATCTATTATTTTCAAAGCTTTTACATTGCAGCCCATTCGATACTAAAGGTTCTCATCTGTTGGTCATCTCGTGAACCATTCGCTAGTGGCTGTTCTGCCCCTATTAAATACGCCTTCTTCACAGCTGTGGCGAGGCGACCTCCTGCTACGATGTCCAATACGGGAATGTCTTCTTCCCATTCATACTGGTTTGCCATGAAATGAGCATGGAACCTCAAGGGATCGCCTGGATATACACTATACTTGGCACCAAAGCGAAGGCCGGGAGTTGTGTAGTGACCAGAAGTAAGTAGAAAGCCGCACAAAGGGCCTTGCGTAGGGTTAGTGGCCTGGTATGTCCGTTCAGCTTCTGGAGAAATCAGCCACCCACTGGACGTTGGGGTGACGCCCAGGGATTTGATGGCAGATTGCTGCTGCTGTACGGCGGGTTTAGTTTCACTAGTGGTGATTGTGTCGTCGTCGGTATTGCCAGGAGGCACACGGCAGGACTTCCCACGCTTCAATGCTCCTTCAACAACCTTCTGGGCATTCTTTTCAGTAAGAACCTGTTGTGCTGTCTGCTTTCTCGTCCTAAGCGAGTCGAGGTATAGCCTCCTCGCCCCGGCGTTGTGATTCTGGAGAACATGGTGGTGGGCAGCTACGTCGTCTACAAGATAAGCCACATTCTTATGCAATAAAGCTTCAGCCTCCTCAGGCCGGAGTTCGATTGGAAGACCGAGAAAGATGTTCTGAGTCGGTTGCTGAGGCGCGGTTCCGGCTAGTGTACCGTTGATATTCTCATTCCGACGCAAGAAAGCAGCAGCCTCGGAATCGAAGATGAGATATCGCCCAGCGATCTTGGATATTCGAACAGAGGCTGGGTCGAGAGAGACCATAATATCTATCGAAGCGTTGCGAGTTAGCAGGCGCGTCGTCAGGAGTATAGCGAGCAGAAGCAAGTGTGAAAAGGACAACATCATAAGTCGTCTTCGTAATTTTATTGTGTGTCGTCACAGAAAATCAGGGGATTGACAGATTAATAAGTGTATAATCATTGTGTCCGAGTTGCGTGAATGAATTGCAAGAGAAGAAAGATTGTTTTTGACATACCTTTTGTGATTGTTGATGTTGATCAGAAGAAAGAAGAGAAGAGAGAGATTGAGAGCTTGGAGCTGCTTTTAGGCGATAAAATTTTTAGGCGAGTGGGGTAGGGAGAAAATGATAAGATAAGGCTCCTGAGCTTGAGACTCTGAGGCAGAGGCCTCCATAAAAGCAAGTGAACCATCAGATTACCTTCTCTTCAAAAGTCCAAGTTCTCCTTCTTGTGATCACTAGATTTGGAAGCTTTGTTTGGCTCTTCCTCATCTCCAATCGGTGGTAGACTGAAGGGTGTAATTACCAACCCACTGGAACTGCTCAGCTTGAAAGACAGGTTTTCCCTGTTCCAGGAACCTTCCAGGCCGCCGCCCTTTTCGTGGAACACAGGTAAGCTATGGGCACGCAGTAGTCCTTGGCCCTTGTCTTCGTTTCCGGGCTCCCGCACAACCGGAGCTTGGTGTTGCAGAGGAATCAACTCGAGAACTCCATCGGATAGTAACTCCATCCACCTTGTTAGTCCGGTAGATCGAGGGAACAAAGTGACTGGGATAGTCACAAATGCCGTAAGTTGAGTGGAGTACTGCCGAAGGAGTGCTCTCAAAGCATGGAGGAACTTGAGGACCTCGTTGGGTTGACTAGCAGCAGAATTATACAGTGTAGGCGACAGGAGGCCGGGAACCACGATCCGATGAACTGTAGAGGGTGGCGAGCTCTTGATTCTGGATGTCACATCGGCAATAAACTTGCGGAACGGCGTGTTTGTTGGCGATGCCATGGGACCTTGCACTGTGGTTGTGTGCAGCTGACCCTTGATGGCACTGTTTTCAAGACGCTTGGTCAAGTCGAAGCTATGACAGAAGGTGCTCGGTGTCTGTCCGGGAATTGTTGGTGCTTGGGCATCTACAATAAGTCGCAGGTCAGCATTACGTCCTTGTGGGAAGCGCACAGAGTATACCTCTGACTGGAACGTTGCGCTGTCCGAGTGTCTCGTAGCGCCAAGCAATCTTCATCTTTTCGTCTGATGATGAGGTTGGCTTGCTGCTCTTCTTAAAGCCATTAGGGCTGCCGAGGCCAGGAAGCTCTCTTCTCCAAGCATCACCAAACCCCAAGAGGTGAACTTGATGTCCTTGGGCAAGTCCTTCGGCGGCATAGTATCGTAACAGTACTCCTCCAAAGTCCGTAGTTCCTGTCTCTTCAACGAGCAATGAAGTTCCCATTGGCATTCCGGCATGACCTGACAAGAGCTGATCCAAAGACTGCGTGCCTGTAGAGGTAGTCAAGCGTCCATCTAACGGAGATGGTCTTGTTCCGGGTGCAAGAGACTTCTCTTGTCGAATGATGGGAGATGAAGACCCGGCAGCTCCAATGACGACATTGCGCTTGCGAAAAGACATTGTCTCTGTCTTTCGTGTGCGAGTAGCCTTCTTTCTCCTCTTTTCAACAGATGGGTAATCCTCCGAGAAGTTGAATGTAATAAGTGCCTACTGTACCTTGGTAACTTACCTAGTATGTAGGCTGTGAGAGAGTGTGATCCATTATCAGTGTTGTGTGAGGTGTGCCCCACCTAGGTACAGTCTGAGGTACCCAGGGTGCCTGCCAGGTAGGTATCCACACACTTTTTCCGAGCCGCATCCAAACATTTTCTCTTCTTTGAACGACAACGCGAAAAATCATAACGATCAATACAAAGCACTCACTCTTCTTCCCTCAAGACATTCCATCCGTTCTTCCTCATTCTTCTCGACTGCCCAATATGGCGAGCGGCGACGCTACTCTGTTCGAAGAATCTTTCACTGTGACTGAGTATGATCAGTCCAAGTATGACCGTGTCGCCCGCATTTCGTGCACTTCAAGCGACTCTCAGACTGTTATGACTCTAGACATCAACATCGAGCTCTTCCCCTGTGCTGTTTCCGACACTCTGCACGTAGTTCTGTCTACTACTCTCTCTTTGGACGGAAGCAAGGAGGACGAGAAGGGCTGGCGAGACGTTGGCAAAGGTGGTGATGCGCCAGCGACAGCCGCCGACCTTTATGACTACGTGTGCCATGGAAAGATCTACAAGTTCGAGGAAACATTCGATGGAAATACCATGTGCGTCTCTTACATGAAGCCCCCTTGTCACCGAGTCTGGCATATCCATGTTTGCTGACTGAATCTAACCTACAGCAATGCCTACTGCTCTTTCGGCGGTCTTCTTATGTCGCTTCAAGGCCCCATCAAGAAACTGACCCCCCTCCGTGTCGACAACGTGTACCTTCTCGTCAAGAAATAAGCAGAAGCGCCCAAACTTGTCCACCACTATAGGGCTTTTGTGTTACCACTAGCTCCAGGTCACATTAATGATACCCATGCGAAAACCGCCGTGTTGGCCCCCAATGATTCTCAAAGTCCAAGACTCTATCTCGCCCCTGTAAGCCTGGTCTATCGAAATCACAATGAGCGCCAATTGCTTTGATGCGGACCTGGGAAAGGAATGTCGCGGCGCACTCTCCGCTTGATCTGCTCAATCTCGGGCTCGTTTCCGTCAGTGAGAATTCCATGACGAATGAAAAAGTCGAGGGTGACGAGGGCACAATTGGACTTGAATCGACCCTTGGCGAGATCTACCTTGACTTGATCAACGTCGCAGAGCTCAAATTTCTCCGCCTCACCATCTTTGGGCTGAGGGATCACATCGTTGGGAAGCTCGAGATCGTATAGCCACTGGCACTCAGGATAAATGAAGCCGCCTTCGCCAACCTGTCCCTCGTCCGTGATGTAAATGTATGTAACATTGCCGACGAACTTGGCACTCTTGCGAACGATATCACCAGGAAGACTGGCTTCCTCGTCAGCCTCGCGAATGACGCATTCGAAAGGGTCCTCTCCTGTCATCAAACCACCTGCCACGGTATTATCAAGCATGCCGGGAAAGGTTGCCTTGTTCTGAGCACGCGTAGGGACCCAGAGGCGAATGCCGTGAGGTGCAGTCCCATCCTTGACATACGCGATCATGTGAACGCCGTAACGCACTGTGCCGAGCAAGCCTATCGCAGCTCGTTCCATGCTGAACAATAGCTCGCCACTACGTCCATACACAGGCCAGAGTTCGTCGCGCCAGCCACGGAGAAGAGGGAATGTCCCATTCTTCCGCCAATAGTCGGCCAGGGTCGCTGCGCGACGAGTACGTTGTTCCTCCGTAGGTTCCTGAAAGAGCACAATAGTTTTCTTCTCATCATCGCATTCCATCTCTCCCCTTACCTCTTCAGGAACCCGGTGCAGCTCTCTGGCCACACGGTCTAGGATGTACCCAATAGGGTATGTGCCCTGGCTATCTCTCCAGACCAGAGTGTAGAGCCCGGCATTCATTTTGGTGAAGGCATCGAGATCAGTCTCGGCATACGGGAACCTTGAGAGATGAGTTACACTTGTAGATATGAGAGTGGTAGGAATTCGGAATCATACATGTCGACTGCATCGATGAGATCGATGCTTGTTTTGGCCATTTTGATACAGGGAAGGACGGATGCTTGAACTGTTGTGTTGGTGGGATATCCTTGGTTCGTATCTGATCTGATATCGTATGTATTCAAATAGATAGGTACCTAATTAGGTAGGTAGACGATGATGTCAATGTTGAGTACCTAACCAGGGTACCGACTGTTTGGCAGTACAAGGTTGATGCAGTTGCGGGCTTTTCCCAAAGTTGCCCGGTTTATATGAGAGGTTGGCAGAGCAAGCGCTTGACCTGCACTCGAAATGTACTACTGTATGCTCTTCGGGAGTGATTAGATCCTGTATCTGCCCGGATGTAATATGGGGGCTCTCGCTGTTGTCTGTCTGGGTTTCTCGGTGAAGCTACATCAGGAAGTAAGGTAGTACTAAGGTGGCTCTGCCTTTACCGGGTCAGCGACGAGATACTTGCGACATCCAATGTTGGTAGCCCCACGCTGCTCGGTGAGGCCAAGTATAGTAGGTACCTTACCTTACCTACCTACGCTCTCCATATATCTCCTAACTTTGGCTCTAGATATACTTCCAAATACTCCAGAAAGTTAAGGGATACATTCCCTTATATCTCCAGTCTCGTATAGTATAGCCGAATTCTCAATGTTTCTGTCACCCTACTGACCTCCACTAGGTACCTATTATGGGTTTACAGTACTAGGTAGGTATTGAAACATCAAGGGTAGACTTGGCATGCAATTCTGCCCCCTACCCTAAAGACCCCTGTGGGGAATCCTAGGGGTTTGTCTACCATATGAGGTCACCGTTGTTCAGGTCCATTCCATTGCTAACTACCTACCTATCCGTAGCGAAGGTACTCAGTCAAAATTCCACTTGTTTCTAGATTACCCTAGAAACACCCACCAATCGTTTCACACTAAGACTACCCTGCTCCGTACCAGCCAGCGAAACGACGACAAAGGACCCTTATTATACAAACAACTCACCACAGCCTTCCCCTCTTATCCCTGGTTAGGATAAAACATTCCTTTATCATTTGATTGATCGATCTTAAGACTCCCTATACCTTATTCATCTCGACACTAGTGGCACCATATCATGTCAAGCCCACTCTTTGGCATCGTCCCTGCGGGCCAACCGCTCATCACAGAACCGTCTTCAACCCCCTCGCCAACCTCACTACTCTACGCTCTCCCCACCACAAAACACTTCTCACATATTGTTGTTTTTATGTTACCAGGCATAAGTCTCCCGCCGAACACCGCTGCAGCAATCTACCTAGCAACTGCCGCCGATGTCGCAGCAGCAGCTCAGTCAGGTGGCACACCCAACTTCCGCTTTCTTGGAGGTATAGGCCCTGGAAAGGAGAGCGCCATGTTCAAGGTCAGCGGGGGAGGAGAGGCCAGCGATTTAGTGATTGGTATATCAGTTGAGCCAGAAGTGTCTGTTGGCCAGCGCTTGCAAGAACTCGCTGCCACCAAGTCTGGCAACTCATCAGGCGGCCAGCCCAGTACGGCTATACTCGCACAACGCATCATCCAGAACGCATTCAATTTTTTATCGAGCTTCAGCGGTACAGCAGGACCTGGTGGTGTTGAGGTTGTGCCGCTCAAAGCCTTTGAAAACTGGTGGCGCAAGTTTGAATCAAGAGTTCGGGCAGATCCTAGTTTCCTGGAGAAGCAGTCAGATTAGTGTTGGCTTATAAGCATCTGGAAATGCCTGATCAAAGCTTCAAGGTGTGTATAACATTAGGGCAGGGAATATAGTCAACGGCGAAAACGCGAGTCTGGCTGGTATGGTGTTTAGGGGGGCGGGCATCATAGCAATAAGCCAACAAACAAAAGTGTCTGCTTGAGCGACTGACAAAATTGATTAATTGAATACCAATTCACACAACTGAGCGTACATCCCTACCGAGAAACAACATCGCTGTGAAACACTCCCAGAAGCTCCAAACAAATAACGTAGTGTGATATCCAAGAGAGACCCCAATTTCGTCCCCAAACTCAACCAAGAGATCAACAATTGCCACGACTCTGTTTTATGGTATAACTTATGCGTTCTTTTGAACGCCATATCTTAATGCTCCTCCGGTTCCCACAAACTCCTTTGCGCCGTGATGTTGCCCCCCGAAAAAATACCAGATAAATATAAAGTTCGCATTAATGTCTCCCCATGAATCGTATCGAAGCGCTCAATCTTCCCGTACAGGTGACATGAATGGACTCTTCGCACGGGTTGGGCTGCCGTTGCGGCTCTTTCGGCCAGCACTCAACAGTGAGGGCGATAGCCGTTCTCGGCTTTCAGTCCGCACTACAAGTCCGGCACGATCCATTGCTGATGGAGGGCGAGTGAGTTCGTCCGCGCGACCTGCAGAGATACTAGGTGTTGCCAGACCCGATGCTCGTCCCTTTCGCGAACCATCACTACTGCTGTCTGAATGGTCATGTTCATCCGAATCGACATCGCCCAACTCAAAATCAGATAAGTCACCCTCCTCCATTACTCTCTCATAAGATGGCCCCGAGTTTCGTCCGAAGAGTTTGTGGACAAGAGAGGAGCCGCGGCCTGGTTTCCCTGGTCGCTTTCGCCGGCTAATCATGCTGAATATCTTTCTTCTTCGCTCAGGCTTGCGGAGCAAATAGGCGACCAACAGAATTATCAGAACAAATGCGACGAGTCCACCAGTTGATTTTCCAGGCTTTTTCAGAAGATCTTCCAGGTCATCGTTGTCGTTGTCGTCGTCGTCGTCCCCTGTGTGAGTTGCGATAGGTGAAGAGCCGGCGTACTCAAAATCTTTCGCTATCCCCTTGTCCACATTGCTTCCAAAGCCGACAGGCAGCTCAGAACCGGACGGAGGGACTTGTCCGGCAGCGTATAGGACCATTTTGCCCAAAGTCCAGCTTAATTCGATGCCATCGATTGTGTCCACCGGCTTGAAAGGGTCGTTAAATGACTTCTCACCATCATCCTTAACAGTGTCATTGGCTGCACCACCTTCGAGACCAACACGAGGGATGCCAATTCCGTCGTAGAGCATATTAATCAGCCATGAGGCCTTAAAACAAGCCAAACGGGCTTCAGCTGCCTTCTTTTCTGGTGACTTCTTGCGTTTATCAAGATCTCCCTCAATGTCCGACCAATCGCGACTGCAGAATTCCATGACATTGTTTTGGTATGTCGCCAGATCGTAAGCCTTGTGTTTTCCGCCAAAGACGCCATGAGTTGTATGCCAATATTCCGAAACACCAACAAAGTGATTAATGTCGAAGTCGATACCTGGTACATGCTGACCGTTGACAAGGCAGGGCTGATCTTCGCATGGCTTGTCTTTGCCCAGCAGAGGATAGGTTACCGTTAAACATTCGTCGAACTTTCCTGTGCCAACCAAAACGGTCTTATCCGACTTTGATTCAACAAGTTCACCGTCTAGAGTAGTTCGCAAGCCATTAGGCATGCAGGGGTCAGGCAGCTCGTGGGTAGAGTCAGTATGGTAATGTTCTTGTAGACGTTCGACATAACGGCTGCGGGCTTGATTGGCACCGAATCCGAGCCAAGTTGCGGTGAAGACTTTGTATTCCAATGGTGATCCGTCGAGTGTTCGCATGCGCACAATCTTCAGATCATCCGCATGCTTTGCGGATTCAGTTGCATTTGGAGCAAAGGCAATCTGAGCAGACGCGCCCCCCATATCGAGGAAGCCATAGGTGTGATGATTCTTGCCATGGTCGTGCTCCTCAGGATGATCGAAGCCGCCCAACAAATAATTCGCCGCTATCCAGCCGTACAGGCCTTCGGTTTCGCCAGAAATAACCTGAATATGGGCATCGCAATCCGGAAGAATGAATTTCGTATTCGACTGCAAGTACGTGCACATTGATTTGAGGAGTGCCGACTGCTGAGGCTTTGGTAGCAATCGCATGCCGGCCGTCGCCATGAGGTAAACGGGGGTCTCGGAAATCTTGCTGTCGGGGACTTCGTCTAGAGCGATATCGATCAGCTGCTGTAGATGATCGGGACCGATTTGCGCAGGCTTCTCTGCAAAACTCGACACTCCAGGATGGATCTTCTTGTTTTCCTTGAGCTTGATCTTGGGGAGAGACCTGAGCTCGGCAGCCGACGCATCTTTGGTAGCTTTGGCGTGATTCTTCCACTTGTAGATGTATACTCGAGTTCCTGAGGAACCAGCGTCAAGAATGACGCCATATTGTGCTGTATGAGACACAATTGTTAGTCAAAGTTTACCAGAGAGAAGGCGAATACCGACATGATTTACCCATTAGGGTAGAAGATTGGGGTTGTTTAATTCTGACGGATGCAACAGCGACGATAAGGACCGATCAAATTAGATATGAGTTGGCGTCACTTGTTTGGTCGTCGCGAATGTTCTTCTTGATAAGTATACCGCAATCGGCGTTGGACGAGCTGTTCCAACCGTTATGCGATGGTTCGTGATGTTGCGATACGCTCGATACGGGGTAGATCCCCAATTGAGCGAAGTTGATGATATTTCGACTTTGACGATAGCGAGAGCGTCGAGAAGATGTAACGAGATGAAACTAGAGGCCGGCCCCCGAAAGGATATCGTTGAATAGGTCTAATTTAGGAGGTGAAGCGAGTGTCGAGCATTATCCGGATGCGTAAGCGAGTGGAAGTTGGAGGCATAAAGTTGCAAACAAGAGTCGTAGGAAGATTCCAACAAGGACCGGGACGAAGAAGTGATCAAGGCCAAAAGAGGGTTAGCGAGTATGAAGTTGACAAGGATTCGACACAGACACGAGACGGGAAGTGGATTTGGTCTCGAATTGATTGGGCCAAGATAGTGCATACGGCGCAGTGCAGTGCAGAAGGAGTCAGGACAGGACAGGACAGCTGGTGATTCAAGATAAGGAAGGCTGTCGTTGATAAGATGATATGGGGGGGGATGGAAGGGACGAAAACAGAACCACAGGGGGGCATTGCTTCGATTCTGTTGGCTCGCTCGCTGGAATGGATTCCGTACGCATACATGCAATATGTGGAATGGCGTCAGCAATGCATACCTCACCTTAGGTACCTTACGCGGCCATGCCATCTTTAAGCTTTGCATCACGTGAAAGTCTAAGTATAGATATACCCTAGGAAAGGTAGACAGTGAGATGAGGCCCGATACGAACATTGTCGTAAATTGATCGATCACACTCACTCACTTATAGTGTCGTTCGATGGACCGGATAATATCCCTTGACCATAGTTTATCTTAGGAGAAATATTCATTTACTTAAATGTACTGTATCGTCTTTCTTCGCATTCGGTCATTGTAGTCTACATACTCTCTTGCCCAGGAAACACGAAACACACCCCTATCTGTCACGTACAGCTAGACAACCACTTGTTAGAGGCGAGAAACGGGACGGAACGAGAAGAAAAGCAGAAGCCAATATATGAATGCTCCGGGTGATGAATAAACCGCAAAAATCCAAACCTAAACAACATAGGTACCTCGATGTTGAGAACGATCCATTTCAGCATAGCCCAGCTAACTTAGTTAAATGCCACCATCCTCCAGCCTTACCACCGCAGAAGTCTTGTTCTGCAGTCCCATATCCGTATTGTACTGCTCACGAAGTCCAGGGTACTTTCTTTCGTACCATTGAACGCGGGCTTGCAGCCACGGCATGGCCGTTTGAAGTCCCCTCAATACCTGCATCAGGGGAACAGGTTCTTGTAGAATTGGACTCCAGTACTCCCACTCATGTGTCTGGCAGTACAGCTTGAATACGTGCTCTTCCGCTTCGAGTATTTGGCACCCTAGCTCCGTTCTCATTTCCGTTAGCTTGTCGCAATATCTCCGGATCGTCTGTATGCGTGTCTCGTGACGAAGAACTTCAGCATCATCTTGGACGACATGACTTGGACCTAGAGGAATACAAGGTTCACCCAATAGTATCTTGAGATCCCGCTCATGTTCAACAATTCCTTCTCTCTGTTCATGAGGTGTGTCTTTGTGCTGGTGACCAGAGTCCTTCGTATGATCGCGTATAGGGTCAGAAACAATAATGAACTTGCCGCTCTCTCCGGGTGGATGAGAGCCGTCAGGGGCAGGAACTGGACGAGAGCCGGGAGTTTCATGTTACTGCGCTGACTGACTTCGCTCAAGTCTCGCCCGGGAATATGTATGTGTGTTGTCACCTGGTAGCTCCGCTAGTAAAGGGGGAAGCCGTTGCAGTTCCATGGCGGGACGTGATATGGTGTTTGGGGGCGATACCGTACCTTGAATCTTGTTTCGTTCAACGAGATACTGTGCCCGTAGACTCTGAGGTCTAGCCCCAGTCCTTCTCAGCTTATGCCATCCCCTAGTCTTTTCCCTGATGCGCGCGAATATTGCACAGGTTTACCACCGTCTCCCGAACCTGATGGCTCAGATGACGGCAAACCTAGTGCCGATTGGGTATGCCATTTAGTTTTAGCGATGAAGCTGTCTTGCATGTTTGACCACCGGTTGGAAAAGTATGTGGTGTTCAAAGTAAGTGCTGCTCTCCTATGGAGAAGAGGAGATCGAGATTATAATGCTGTGAGACTGCTGCTTTTAATGTCTACGATTCAGTCACCATATACAAGAAAATACATATATGTTTTCTCAACGGTCACTGTGTTCCCATCAAAGCCATTGATTGAATAAATTATCTATCAGTGTGAACAAAGCGCCAGACCAGAACACTATTGAGCAGAAAAGCAAAACCACTATTGAATTCCCCCTCTTTTGTTCTGAAGCATCAAATGTCTACCGCCAATGCCTGTCTTGCGAACAAAGCGACACAATATAGCGCAATAAGCTTGATGCACTGAAGGCGGTCACTTTGTTAATGTTCTGTTTATTTTATAGATGCCTCGAGGGTATATCTAATGCTGGTGGGTTATTGGCTTGGCTGACTTTGATGCCGGATGTTAGTCCAATACCTGTCAGACTACTCCGATGATGACTGAAACCTGGAGCAAACGTGTTTGTAGACTGCCTTGTACCGCCAAAACTAGGAATCGGGGTTCCTGCGAGAGTTGACAATGTCGTCGTTTGATGTACGGATGCTGTGTTGATGCCAGATCGACGGAGGCCACCAACAGGGGCTTCTGATGTATCGCCTGTCATACGTTAGTAAGTACCGTATGTTGGTGACATGAAGATGCTCACGATGGGATGAGCCTCCCAGCCGTGGCCAATGGTTTCCTTCTCTTGTCATATTTGTATAGTTTCGTGAGAGGCTGGTGTTCATTCCCGAGATATCGACGCGATGACTCTGGCTAAAGGCTGGCGGAGGGACAATTTCAGCATGTATTTGTGTGGGTAAGTTCACTTCATAGCCCGAGTCCATCTGGTTTGTTTGTAAAGTTGAGTCAACAGCATCCGATGCTGCCCTCTGAATCTGACCTAGCTCAGCCTTTCTTTTGACTTTGTCGTAGAGTTCTTGTAACTGCAGGACCTTACGGCTTTTGTCTTTGTAAGCCCGAGAGATTTCGTCATTCTTGCGCCGCAGAGCGTCTTGTTCTGCTGCTAGACCTGCTCTGTGTCAGCTGAAAAGGTGCCAATTTGGGAGACGTAGAGCACTAACTTGACAGCTTATGGTGAAGGCCTTCAATCTCCGAATTCGCGTCGTTTACGGTCTTTTCGAGGCGGACGCTGAGGTTTGAGTACTTGTCGGTCAGGGTTTTGTATAAATACTGTTGGTAATAGATGTCTTGGGTGGTCTGGTAAGCCCAGAAGCTGAGAGCCCGGCCGGCACATTCCATGATAACGTTGGGGCTCAGTCCACTTAGAACACTGGTCTTGTAGCCTTCACTTGGACTCAGGTTCGTAATCACGGCGTCGTCTGGATTGGTCAGTTGGGAGTGGCAGGCAAGGCATGTGTTGCGGCGATCAGCTTCCTGTCCGTTGACACCGAGTCGCTGGGCGCATTCGATGCAGAAGATATGGCTTTTAATCTTGATGTCAGAGCATCGCAGGCTTCTGGCTTCTGAATGACATATGCTTACCTGCATGTCGTCACAAGTGCACGTTCGCTCAGCTCTCTTCGACATTTGAGGTTATTGCATGTGAGTGCGTGCTCCATGTCTGCTACTCTTTGGTTCTGCGCCCGCGTCACGCAAACGGATCGTGCCCAAGAATGGTTGTTTTCTGATGGAAGGGGATGGTTTGCAATTCATCTTGAGGATAGGTTCGACATGGTTGATGCCAACAGATGTGGGAAGGAGGAGCACCGCGATAATGCCTTCCAGATGTGGAACTTCAAGTTTGCTTACCTAAAGGCACTACCTTAGGTAGGTATATAGTACCTTAGTACCTCAGGTGCTCTTCAGATCACGACGGTGGCTTGGAGAGATGGAAGCTAACACAGAGACAGTACCTGAGGTACCTACCTATCTCAGGTAGGTAAGCCAAGGGACCTTAGGTACTAAGGTAAGGAAATCAGACATCAAGAGATATGTATGTGTTTGTATATAGATACTACCTAAGAGAGGCAAAGCAAAGTACCTACCTAAGGTAGGTAGGTAGTCATACTGTAGATAGTAGGTACCTAAAGTAAAGCGAAATAACGTAAAGCAAGTAAAGGGTCGTGACCTCGTTTTATTGTCGTAAGCTGTGATCCGGCCAGGGAGACGACCTGCGTCCCCGGGGGTGCATGGTGCCCCTATACCCACTCAGAGTCGGGAATCGCATGTAAAAATACATCGAGAAAGGTTACATTTTCGTCATCTCATTTCAAGTGAGCCGTAGATTCCACGCTCATCCTCATACATCGAGTGTTGCATCGGATTAACCAAGTCATGGCCATATGGCTGACCCTCCATCATAGATGGCATAGGTACCGAGCTCCATTGCCGTGAGCTATAGTCCCACCAGGTTTGTTGTGTGAGATAGCCGGATCCATCGTTGGTTTCAAGCTGTTCGGTGGGTATCTCAAATTCAAGCTCTCCGATGAGCGAGTCGAGGTCAGCCTCGAGAGAAGACTGAAGTTCCAGGAGAGAGTCTGATGGAACCAGAGTTGTGTCTGGTTTGGGGAATGATGATTCGAGAGGTGGTGACGGAAGAGGATCCCCAAGTGTACATTGTGATTGAGCCAGGAGGTTGATAAGTTCCTGTTTGTCCATGGTCCGCAGGGCAGAAACGTCATGGTTTGGGTAAAGGCGCCGAAGCACTGACCGACATTCCTCGAGAGACTGTGCCAAGCTATCCAGAGCCCTGGAGGACAGTTAGCCCAAGAGGTCCTCAGTTTTTGACATGTCACTTACTTTCTGGAGGGAATCATTCGCTGGCGATGTTTATCGTAAGAGCAGCTCTTTGGAGCTCGGCTGGTGATGCATTGGCCGCATGGCAGCTTGCCATCGCAGCGGATCTTTCTTCTTTTGCACTCGGTACAGGCATGAGGAGTTGTTATACGCCGTGTGCCGGCGACTCTGGGCCTTGCACTGCTGGAAGCAGCGGGCTGCTTTTTGGGAATGATGCCCTGGACTTTGATGCTGTCAGGACATGAAGACGACAATGATGATGGGTTGAGGTTGACTTACAGGTGTGAAAGGAGCCACCAGCGGCAACCTTTGTACTTGAAGGAGACATGATAGCAAGGAGTTGACAGCGCTAGTCAGGAAGATAATCCTATTGTGCAAGCCACGAAGAGAAAGGGCCCCCAATCTTTGATCTGTGTAAGGCTGGACACCACACTTATTAAGTAGTGCTGTTAATGAAGCAGGTCTGCCAAGGACTTTAAAGTAGCGGCGACGATGTTACGGTCGAGCCGGCGCCACCCCTAGCAGATAATGCGGAGAAGTAACGCTGCTAGACGTACGGGAATGGATCGTGGGGAACTGGAGAGCAGGGTCCCCATTCGTGGGATGATGCAAGTCCTTGAAAAGGACGCATGAAGAGGGACGATCCAGAGCGTATGGGGTAGCGTAGCATAAGACGACACGACACAACACAGCACTACGGATACGCAGCAGACGACTGACTGACTGATTTTGCCCGGAGAGATGAGAGGGGGGCGGCTATGACATTTGACTATGCCCAAGTAATGGAACGTGAAATTAAAAGCAGGTTAAGCTCAGGGTCCTGTTTGTTGACGATTGTGTTCGGGCATGGCGACCCATTTGGAAATGCCTGCAGAGGAGATTTGCTCAGAGTAGGACGAGACAGGACGTGATCTGCTGGGCCGCCTCCACGACAGATCAGTTTCTGCGCGTCATTTCGTGTATTGTACCCGAGGTTAATTAGACGCTTCCGCATTGCATCGAGACTGGCCAAAGACAGCACCGGCAATATCTGTATCCGTACGAATACACGAATACCCTCAAGGCATCATACCAACAATCGCAATAAGGTAGGGCAGGACAGGACAGGACAGGGCAGGCAAGGCATGGTGATGTGAGGTGACGATTCAGGAGTATCTGCAGTTCCAGAGTCGAGTCCAGCCCAGCCGAGCCCAACGCTATCCCCTCACCATTGCAAGCCAATCCAACCCAACCCAGCCCTTAATGACGGGCATATTGGCTTGGGCGGGCCGAAGCATTCACGGCAGTCGACTGATGGCTGCAACGGAGGAGGAGTACTAACTAGCAGCAGCAGCAGAGTCCAAGCTTGTAAGCAAGATCTCCTAGAGGCCTCGGCGTTGCGGTAGGTCCCTTATTCCCGAAGAGCAACAGTAACAGTAGCATCGCCTCGCATCCATCACATGGCGGTCCCTCGTCATGCTTCTTCAACATCGGCGGCCCCATGCAAGTCCAAGTCCAAGTCCAAGGCCAAGTCCAGGACGGGACAGGATGACTGTGGTGGCTTAATGCGACAGGCAACAGGGCAGTAAAAGGCCACGAGATGAAGGGGCCAGATGCATGCATCCAAGTGTGCATGTATGGATGTACGTACATACATTCTGTAGGTAGTTCGAGCCGCCGCCGATTGCTGCCCTATCACGTTTATCCAGGCCCTGGCCCCCTGGTCGATTTGCATTTATCCAGGAACCACATCTCAAGCTTCCTATTTCGGACTTAGCAATTTTATGGTTAAGTTGACAAGTTACGGGGAATTTCTGGGGAAGAGACTCAATGGATGAACCAACATTCACTGGATGATCTGCTTTGACTGTACAATTGAGGCGTACGCCCTATGTACCTACGTGTTGGGTTGACAAGCGAGATCGTGTACTACGTAGAGTGGATTAGATACCTACCTACCTACATACATGTTGGCTCGTATATGTATGAGATCTATCTACCTATCTATCATCTGTCTATCTGCCAGATCAGCCGTCAATCCTTGAGCGCTCACACACAACACAATGAAAAAAAAAAAAAAAAAGGAAATATATAATAACAAAATAAAACAACAAATAAGGATAATACCGAATGTAATTCCGCTCTCCCTGACTAATTTTCCGTCAAGCGCTATATCATGCAGGTATTCATCCGATGTTACCACTCGCCTCCCCATTGACCTTAGTCTTGCCTTAGTAATTAACCACATCACACATCACCTTGCTTGCTTTTACCAACTAGAACAAAAGCGCGCACTTCACGCACCGGACGCACGCACACACACACACACACACACACACAAGCACACACGCAGGCACAAGCAAATCAACCCAAATCAAATCAAGCAAGGCCAGCGATTCGTTCACATGGACAACCTCCGAGGATGGGACACCCAACTTCTCCAAGGCACCAACCGACCGAGCACATAACAGAACAGAACAAAACAGAAACGCATGCACGCACTCTTGTCAAAAATGAGCCTCGCATAGCGCGTGTGATCATTAATCGACCCATCGGAGACTTCTTTCATACCACTCACAGAACTCTGGTTAATATGTACTCCCTCTACCAAGGGTCTGGGATCCTCGGCCCGTTTCTCTGAATCCCCTCCAGCTCCACGACTTCTACCCCGGGTTTTCCCCTCCAAGCCCTCCAACTGTTTCGGACCCTGGTTACCTTTCAGGGAAGGTGACCGTGATCCGGCTGGATAATAACTTACTCCTGATACCGAACTCCGTGTCCACTGCTCGTCACGCTCCACGAGCCTCTCGGAGACTCCCTCGATCTGATCCCTTGAGAGAGAGGCCCGCTCACTGCTCTTCTCAGTTTACAAAGACCTGGGGTCCCCGGCGCCAAGATTCATCCACTTCAGAATGAGCCGGCCTGATTTACCGACCTTGTTCCCACGTGAGTTGGTTATCGGAACACTCTGGCAGGCCCTCGCCCGCTGTCCTCAGCCTCGGCGCGCGATATGGCCGCCTCTGCCCCATCCGGCCGGATGGGTCTGACTGTAACGAGCCATTACATACAGCTTCGTGATTCTACCCTCATCTAATTCATCGATATGTACGGATGCGTCTGTCTGTATGCATGCGCTGGACACTTCAAAGCCACGCCTGAGATTCCAGGTCGAGCGGCCAGTCGGAGCGTAAACCCGTGGTTGCCATCATGCCCGGATTCAACATCGGACATTGTCTCTATCAAGAATAAACTCAACCCAGAACTAACCCTCCATCAGCAGCTCAACACCCTATTCTTTGCTTCTTGCTGATGGTTTGCATGAATATTGAATACAGTGCTGCCATGAGCACTTTGACTTTGGCAACACTCACTCGACAAGCTCTGGACACTAACTGTAGCTCTGCTTCATGCCTCCCTCACCGGAACAGGATTTTCGTGGTTAACCTGGAAAAGATCTCGGAAATCTCGGGTTCTCCGTCACACCAGATACTAGAATCTTGAAGAAAGAACCTCATTCTGTCCTCTGATAGGCACATCGTTAAACATCCTGTCACGGTCCTTTTGCATGTCCGTCGATCATAATACTTGTAGAATGCTGAGAGCCCCTGTAGCATCCCCAGTAGCAGTGAAGAAAACAGTATAGTGGCACTTATATACTCGATCTGATAACATGTTATGGCAGCACCCCTCAAATCCGGCACTGGAGACCCCATGAGCTTGCACTCGTTCAGACTAGTAGCCGCCGAAACTCGGTGCCAAGTGTAGACTAGCAGAGACGGCCCAAAATAATGCCGAAGATTGATTCGATTTCGCCTAATATCCCGTGGTTCATGCCTAGATGTGACCAGAGGTCACCAAACCTACAGCTTGACAAGGCCATTGTATACATCAAATATAGCTTAGCCGAGTGATGGCTGGAGACAGTGCTCCTTGCGAGATCCACAGCAGATCCGGCGCGTTAGGTAAACTTTGTTATTAGCCATGAGTCTAATGATGTTGTTGTCCTGGTAATAAACCTCCGGACTTGTTATAGGGGCACTGCTGGACAGCCGACCTGCTTCATAGGATCACAGGCCGCCACGAATACTCGCAACAACTACATTGTACAAACTTGGACATGAGGTCTTTGTTACACTCTTGGCCTCAATTGCTGCTACTTACACATGCAGGCTGTTCGTACCTTACAGCGGAGGTCAGACAGCACTAGGCTTGAAGAACTTGGCAGCCAATGTAGAGGCGGTGGCAACGTCCAGCAAGAGCAGAAGCGTTGCTGAAAGAAGACGTCGTATTGCCATAAAGCGGTGAGTGGTAAATCATTCCGTGATCCGCCCTTGATACGACTGTTGATCAACTTGAGACGTGGTAGAGCGCTCGCCACCTGACGTCCGGGGTGAAGAAACACCCTCCCAATCCACCTCCGTTGAAGCTTACGCCCTCTTCGCCAAAGCTGAACAATAGGAGGACTTACTGGTAGCCCTATGAGACTAGCAAGCTAGGTTGTACATTGATGATTGCGGTCGTTTCTAGAGAGTTCCCGTCAAGGTTCTCACAGCCTCCACACCGGCAACAAGAGCGTCGATCCAGAGACAGATGCGACTCAGGCAACCCTGCTAGCGTATAAAGGTATCTCGGGAAGATGCGAGAGAGAGTTTTCGGCAGGAAGAGGCTTTTTAGCAATTGGCAATATTCAGCAAGGGTGACTGACGGTGGAGGACTTGATCAGTTTGCTGGGGCAAGGAGCTCGTGGCAGGCGAACTCAAACACAGCGCTCATTCGTTGGCCACAACATACCTCGCCAGAATATAGGTAGCTAGACTTTAGTATAGTTATCTTACGATGGCAAAAACGAACGTAATTCCTCACCGGTTCCTGGCCTGATATCGAGATGACATGTTTGATGCCAGGAGTATCGATGGCCCCGCAACCCGCAACTATCACCGAATGAGGCCTTGTTTGTACGTACTCATGATTTCAGGATACTGCGGAAACGCAGTCTTCCGATGAAACGTGACTAGTTCTCATAGTGGGACTGTCTTAGTCAAGCAACATGACCTGCTCATATACCAGGAACATCGGGAGACGTCCCGGACGCTTCATTGCATAGAACATGCAAGGCGAAGTGGCCATAATCAACACCATCATCATACTGACCACATACGACCATAGGTAGTGGAAAATACGGGATCCCGTCCGCTCTCCCATAGTCAAGCCACTAACCGGCGGATTAGTAGTTGGGTCGGTGACGACCAGCGAATCCCCGCTGTTGTATGTTCTTTTTGCTGGGAGCGTGTCTTGGATTTCTTGCTTTCGGGCATGTATCGTCTTTTGCTCACGGCTGGGGCGAACACGTGGTCCATGATTGCGGTTGGGGTTAAGTGAGAATCGCGATATGGAAACCGAAACCTGTTGTGATTCAGAAGATGGCGTCAGGAGACCCTACCACGTTGAGCTACTCCACGATTCCTTCAAAGTCGCTCGATGCGATGGTTTCTATTGTAAATCCTTCTATCCAGTCATTAATCGCGACATTACTCCGTTTCCATCTCTCCTATGAGATACCTCCAAGGGCCAATATTCTTTACAGGCGGAGGACCTGACAACGACTGTCGATACCGTCGAAGATACAAGTGTTGTCGATGGGCACATATTGCTTGGTAATGATCTTGATCATCTCTTGAGCGACCATGCCGCCAGTAAAGGCTGATATATTGTGAAGCTCGCCACCGGCCGCGCGCTCAACCTCTTGGGCAGTCTTCTTGTATCGTTCGTTCCCCGTGGCTTTTGGTGCAGCCTTGCCAATGAAACCCATAATCTCATCTGCAGAAGCAGTCTTGGCATTTGATGTTGCCAACAGGGCGAGATACAGTGGGACCAGGGATAGAGGCATCTCGGGCCCAGCAAAGGCTGATATCTCGTCGTTTGCTAGCTCTTGTTCTGGACGCTATATGTTATTAAAAGTCCTTCTGGCCAGGAAGAGCTGTACTTACCGACAAGCTTATCGAGACTGGTAGCCTTGTCTCCAGGGGCATTAATGAGCTTGATAAAAGAAGCATTCTTGCAGAAGAGTTCAACCTGCTCGGGATCCACGTCCTGACCGCCAGGAAGACTTCGAGCGATTTCCAGAACTTGACTAACATCCTGGCGAGCCCGTTCTTTGTAAATATTCTGTAATTTGATGTACACGTTGGATTGGGCCTTCATGTCAGGCAGTCCCCCAGGGACAGGTAAGCGGCCATGTTGCTCATAGAATCGTTTCACAGCCTCTGTGATGACCCAGAAGCCTGATGTAATCTCCTCCTGGCAAACATTAGCAATGAAGTTGACAATAGTTACATTCGTTCTTACAGGATCTTGGTGCACATAGTCAAAGACTTGTCGAAGAGAACTGGGAAGGGAGGGCTTTACGACATGTTTCATCACAGCAGCTACAGCCTCTTCAAAATTCTCTTCGCCTCCTTCAGGATTGTCTGTCCTCATGGCTTCCGAGACAGTTTTGCGGAATGTGGTCTTGTCGACGTAGCTGGTAGGGTAAGCGCCGCCGTGAGCTTGTTTCCACTGTTCTAGATGATGAAGGAGAATGACGACCATAGGCAAGTGACCATGCTCATGACTGTCGAGGTTGTCAATGTTTTCAGTCATGCTCTGGGAAAACTCAAGGAGTTCGGGCCAAGGGGCTAGAAGCCGCAGATCTGTCGTGGCGGTCTCGTCGGGATGGGTGTCAACGATAGGAAATGTGCCGGGTATTGTGGTCTTGAAGTAGGAGTAGTATCCAACAGAATGAACTGCAATTGTAGGAATTTTATATTGGAGAGAATAGTCCTGAATTAGCTGAACCAGATCTTGAGGCAAAGGAAGTGCATATAGGATCATGGTGAATGTAGGCGAGCTACTGAGAAAGTGATCTAGGTGGAAAGATTCATCCTGAGATATGTCAGCCGGATGGTTGCGACTGAGTAGATAGAACAACATACCTGGGTTTTAGGATACCATTCACCCTGTACTTCAGGATTAAGTTCCAAGAGAAAGTTGGTGCAAGCTTCAGCTCTGGACTTGCCCAGCCAGCTATCATCCACGAAGAAATTAACACCCAGATCTTGATGAGTTACGATATTCTGGTCGGCAATGGTGAACCGACCAATACCAGGCAGGACAAGATTCTTGAGAGTCTCAACGCCGACGGTACCAGCACCGGAGTTGACGAGGAGAATATTGGCCGACTCGAGAGCAGCCTGACCCGAGGCAGCCCAAAGTCGGAGTTGGCGGTCATATTTCCGCTCCTTCTCTGATGGGCCTTGAAGTACTGGGGGAGTCTGGATCATGACATCGGCCATATTGAGGTCCGATGCTGATGAACGAGAGTGTACGTGACTGTGACTGTGACTGTCCAGGTTACTATGATGCGATGTGGCACCACTTAGCTTGCTCTATAGAAAGTCAAACAGTGAGCAGACGGACTTTGGATAAACGAGCGTTGCGAGACCCCGGATAAGATGTGAGAGACTGCTAGTAGTAGTATAGATGATACTGATGAAGCTCTCGAGTGGAGTGGGTGAAGACAGTGTTGAGTAATCGTTGCCTGTTGCCGAGTAGTGGCCTAGTGATGGATCAACCATTTCCGACCACTCACAGTTCGACGTTGGTCGAGACTGCGCTACGTCACAACTGGGAGTAGCCGCTCAAGTGGGGTACCTAGTCCGGTGATTAAAGCTCGTGATTGGATGAGTTATCTTTGCCAGACCTGTGATATTATTATATAAATATTTTAACTTAATAATAATATTTTTATTATTTAAGATCTTATTAACTATACTTTATATATTACTATAAAGCTATTTTAACTTTTTAATAATTCGTTTAAGTCTACCAAGTCTATATTTTATAAATTTATCTATTTAAACCTTTTCTTTTTATATATTAGATAGAGCTGTCTAGTCCCACTCGTTTCAATATCGCTGACCCCAGACCTGGTGTCACGAGGTATCTAGTTAGTGCAGAATCCCTCAGCAAAGAGATGGAGTAATTGCAAAGACCAGGGCATTACTCCGTAGGTTGGAGACGCTTTTCTTTTGAATGGGCCTTTCGACATCTGAAAATGAAACGGAATTCCGTTCTGAAATTCACCGTTCGCTCCCAACACTTTAGGGTGCAAGATGCTTGATTCGCTGATAAAAACTCCGAGATCGACACTTGTAGCCAAACAAGCATTTCTTCTCTGCACGACCGGACTTTCAGATACTAGTTAGCAAACAGCCTTTTTCGATAGGTACGCTAGAGAGCCGTATAAGGTAGCTTACTCAGGAGGTGTCTAGCGGTTTGCTCTCATTTCTCTTCAAGCTTCATCAGGATTGGCTTCCATTCTTCGAATTGGTTTCCCATTTACGCCTAGCGCCAGCTTTCAAGATCTTTCAATGTGGATCTATCAAACACCTAGAGATGGCACCTCAGGATCTGCCAATCATTCTTCCAGATCATCTTAAGCGAATGCGAGGGTGGATACCTCCATCACTCCACTTCAACGTCCTCAAGCTGACTGCTTCACTAAAACATCTTACGTACCTGAGGTAAGGTAGGTAGGTAGCTCGGACTCGCAGCCGGAAAGTCATGTTGGTCCCCAATTCTCTTTTTTAGCGACTCGCATAGGATGTCTCGCAAGTCTTTGACCGGGGTCGTTATATGCGAGAGATGCATCATCGGCAGCGGGAATGCCTACATCCAGATCTCCGGGATCACTTACTTGCAGCTGTCATATTGATCATATAAGGGACGGAAACTCCTCAACACCTCGTTTTAGTAGAACCAAAATATCATGACTGGTCGAGACAAACGAAGCATTAAAAAAAGACCTGTTCATTACCCGTACTTGCTACTTATTGTTTGAGGTGGTGATCGAGAGTCCCCACGCGCCAGTGATTCAGCCAAACCTGCTCGGACTGCAACAATTTCCTCCACATTTTTGGGCTTCCATCAGGATCAAAACTACCTAAATCCAACAGTCGACTAACTGCCTTCCTTCATTTCAACGTCTTCCTTGTAATCTTCTTGGAATATATCAGAGGGATCTTGTCGCCTTTCTCATCCCCTTTCACATACTCATCATGGATGCAGGAGTAAAAGATATGGATACATGCGCCCAGGACCATGGCAACCCAGAAGCCATCTCTGGCTCCCAAACAGACTCATCACTTCCCGCTTCAGGCTTCGACGAAATCGAAGTCCCTGGTATCCCCCGTGCTCGTTTCTGGGGCCTCTGTGTTGGGTATGTCCCATCATCTCTTGTGATGACCTGCTGCTAACACATACTCCAAGAGTCCTTCTAGGCCTGTTCCTTTCTATGACCGACACCTCTATCGTCGCAACAAGTCTACACAGTATCGGCGTCGACTTTGAGGTCCTCGAGGACGTCAACTGGGTTGCTCTGGCATACACTCTTGCATATCTCGGATGCGCCATCGTCTTCGCTCGTATATCCGACATTGTTGGACGTCGGGATGCCTTTATCGCATCTTATATAATCTTCTTCATATTTTCTCTTGCCTGTGGTTTTGCACAGAGTATTAACCAACTCATCGCCTTTCGTGCTCTGCAGGGCATCGGAGGTTCAGGTATACTCTACTGAACCGTCTTGTTCGCCAGGTCGTTAACAGAGTCAGGATTGTACTCGCTCACGATGATCATGCTGCCTGAAATCAGCCCAGATAACATGAAACAGCACATAGCGGCTCTGGTAGGTTTGGTCATTACCATGTCAGGTGTCCTTGGTCCTGTCCTGGGTGGTATCTTGACACACTATGCTTCATGGAGATGGGTGTTTTGGATCAAGTGTTGCTCCTCCTTGAGATATATGCTTTATCATGAAGCTAACAACTTGCAGCGGCCCTGTTGGTTTCGTGTCGCTGGTCATATTTATCTTGACTTGGCCCAAATCGGAATACCTACCATCAAAAGAGCGACGTGCTTGGAAAGAACTTGATTTTCTTGGATCCCTCCTTGTTATTGCTTCTGCAGTTTTGGTCGTTTTCTCGTTTCAGAATGCTGGCACAGAAAGATCTAACGATGGATGGAAAACTTCCATTTTCGTTGCACCCCTGATTTGTGGCCTGTTTGCTTGCGGTCTACTCATTGCGTGGCAGATCTTCATTCAGTGTCGGTGGCACGATCGGTTTGCTCCCGCATTCCCAATCAACATCTTTCGCAATAGGATATACTCTACCGCCGTTGCCAACACCCTCCTCAACGGCTTTCCTTACTTGTTGCTAATCTATGCCATCCCCCTACGCTTCCAAGTTGTTAGTGGCAAGTCTACTCTCATCTCGGGAGTCATGTTGCTTCCCATGTTGGGGACCGCCGCCATTGGCAGCCTCTTAGCAGGCAAAATAAACGCCACCAAGAACTACACCTTTGAGTCATTGGTACTTGGCTCGAGTGTGATGACAATCGGCTGCGGATTGCTCACGTCGCTGTCACATGAGCCCAATGATGCAAAAATTCTTGGTTACATGACATTTTGTGGTCTTGGCTTTGGCTTAACCGTCGCGTCTTCGACAATGCTATCGACGGTGGAGGTACCCATTAGGGACTATGGTATGCATTACAGCTTGGGTCGTGGAAGAAGACTATCGCTAACAATAAATCATCAGCTCCCGCACAGGGCATTCTCTCTCAAGTTCGGCTTTTGGGTGGTAGCTTGGGCATCGCAGCATCATCGGCCTTGCTGAACGAGAAAAGCTCAAAGTATCTTTCGGGCGTTCTTACGGCCCATGAGCAAGCAACAATTGGCGGCTCTAACACACATCTCACTCGTGCACAGTGGTCAGCTGTCCGCTATGCCTACGCTGATGCATTTCAGGTAGAGGTGAAGATAGCGACAGTAGTTGCAGCTTGCTCAGTCATATCCGCATTTGGCGCCTTTCGAAAAGGGCGTCTTTTGATAGCCGAGCAAAGAAAGATAATTGTCAGAGAAGAGGAAGACCGCCGACGTGCACAAACGGCACAGGTTGTGTAGGACAATATCGGATCATATTTTTAACACAGGATATCACACCACACATAGGGTTGCATCTCGGCGTCACAGTCTTTTGACTCAATATCTTCAGGGTCGTGTTGTAAATTAATAGGGGTCCAGAACTTGCTAAATCTTATTCCCCCCCCTGTCTCCCAATAAAGGGCCACTCTAGCCTGCTAAAGTGACACACCCTATTTCCGCACTTATAACCATGGGGAAGCATGAGCTGCACGCCACTATAGCCGCCACCCCAGAAAGAAGAGCTATACAATACATCATATTGAATGGAAGCGTCTGAGTCGTTGGTCGTTATATTATCTATGTGCCAGGATCCATGCTACTACCTTCCTCCTTCGTTGTATCCCGATACATGTCCACCGCTGCTGTACTTGGTCTCCTCGGCTTCATGTCATTGAGGGCCTCACTCTCCTCGTCAATATCGTCATCGTCATCCCCCTCGCAGTCGTTGTCTGACGCGTCTGGCGATTCTGCAAGACTGTGCTGCAGTGATGCCATGAAGTCACCTGCTGCCTCAAACTTGGTGATCCCCTCCTTATGGGGCAAAGTCGAGTACATCCTCTGGGCCTCGTCAAGACATCGCCTCGCCTGGATGTGCTTGGACTGCTGAAGCCAGGCATCTGCACTGAGCACGCTCCAAGTTGCTGATTTTCGACGGCGCGAGCCCCAGTGCCAACTGCCAACCCCCTCCTTCGAACTATAGCAAATAGCGAGTCGTTCCTTTATTAATGCATCACCCACGCTGCCAGAGATCTTAGACTCAAGAAGCCTCACGCCCCAGCGGCCTGCATCATCAATATTGGTCCCGCCCCGTAAACGCAGTAGCTCCAAACCCAGGAGCAAGCTTCGCAACGCTCCGTAGGGGGCACTGCATCGGGTGTTGTAGGAGTAGAACGCAGCCTCCAACATTTGATCTATCGTCTCGGCGCGATTCTTCGATGACATCTGTTGTGGAAGTAGCAAAAGACTTAGTGCAGCCATCTCATTGGCAGCGGCGTGATGTTTCCAGGCCTTGGAATCGCTGAAATCGGATCTCAGAAGATCATACGTTGAATGCGCTAGTTTCCAATCTCGCAACATAAAGGCGTAGTCTGCCAATTTCCGCATAATAGCCTCAGGAGCTTCTGATCCATAAAACCCAGCGGCATTGTAGTTGTCTCTTGCGTTGCTTGTGCCTGTCGAATTTCTGGAGCTGCCGGTGAACGCCCACTTCCTGGATAAATTCATAAAACGACCCGTGAGGCCTCTTCGGCGAGAAGCGACTTGGTCATTCCACAATGACACATTTCGTTCCATGGTAGGGATGACAGACATCGTCACCATCTCACGCACAAACGTACGGATGGCAGTAGCATCAGATTCAAATATGTAGCGTGTTGGGTCCTCAAAGTCCTCGTCGTCTTCACTCCTTCGGATATCTTCCAGTTCCTCTTGCGCTGACATCCAGTCGCTGCGAGGAAGCGGTATACTGTCGTCGTCTGTCTCGGCACACTGGCTGCTTCTCAATCGAAGAAGATGGCAATGGGGTCCCATATTTCGTTTCATCTGTTCAAACAGCCCCATAGATCTTGTTATGTCGTCCTTCTCTTCATCGTGGACTAGCACGTAGTATCGAATAAATTCACTGTCTACCCAAGGCGGAAGTTTTCGGTTTCCTTCATTTGTCTCTGTATAGAGTTTCTTTAGCTCTTCAAGGGGATTCGGATTCCGTGAGCTAATGGCAACGACACATGCCACAGGATGTGAGAAGGTTTCATGGGGTGAAATAGGAAGGCCAGATAGCAACCTTCGCAAATAAAGAGCGTAATATGGTGATATCTCTTCTGAGCCCTTGTCTGGGCCCGCGAACAAGCCATGCTGGGGCAGCGCTGCGAACGACTCCTCTGCATAGGACAAATGGCTGTTGACTACGGCTTCCGCGTCCATAAGAAACTGCTTGTCCCTGGATGTGCTCGCTTGGCTGCCATTCTGACCTGGCGAGGATGCAGGATTCCTGAAGCCCGAAACTGTGGGATCGGGGTGTTCAATATTGTCGCCGAATCTCGTAAACCTGATAGAGAAGCCTTCTGCGGCTTTGCTCATCCCGTTGCTATCCCTGATCGCAACTTTGCCTGGCACATCTTCACCAAAGGGCCGAAGTAATTCCCAGAGACCATTTCGAAAGCCCTTCTCGTCCATCAAAGTATCTGTATCATGGGAAGAGTAGATGGAGACATGAGGTACGAATGCTCGGAGGATGAGATTCAAAGGTTCGGATCCATCGCCCCCAGTCTCAGGTAGTGGGCGGCTTGGTCGGGCATCGAAGACGGTATGGGAAAGAACTCGAGAGGGTGACCCTCGGCCGGCTGGGGATATTGAGCGTGATCCAGGTGGAGAGAGAGTCGAGGCATACAAGGATGCAGCCGACGGGTTGGAGCGGCGATAGGCCAGGTTGGTTTCCGATCGCGATAATGGTAGTGACTCTAATACAGGTGTGGAGTGTCGCGACTTTGTGAGCTTCATAGCAGACGCGGCTGCGGGCAACGCCTGGAGCGGTTCCGTCGGCGGAGCTGCATTCTCAACAGATTGTGGCATGAAGGCGATGGCGAGCAGCGGCTTGCGGCGGTGGTGATGTCGGACGGGGTCGTAATCGTAGGAGTCCTATTCGTAGGAGTCCTATTCGTAGGATGTAGGTATAATATAGGACCGGGCTTCGGAAGGGATTATGAGGCGTAAGAAGATGAGGGTGAACGGCGAATAGTATAGGCCACAACTCGGCTCGGCATGATCCTGTCACTGAAGCAAATGGGACATTAGGTGAATATAGGTACTTCGTAGGTGGTAAACCAACGCCTTGGAACTTTGAGGAACTTTGATCTTCTATCAGCAACAAAGGTTGGGCGACCTTGTGGAAACTCGGGATATGATGGCCGGCGGTACGTATCCTTACCTCATGGTGGATGCGCCCAGAGTTGACCGAGACAGCCAGGGAGGGACAGCCCCAGCGGATAACGGAACGTTAGGTTGACACTCCACTGTAATTGCTCTACCGAGGCGAGAGCCGCAACATGGGATAGCTGCATATCTATACAGGAACATTCGAGGTTCCCAACCCTGAAGACAAGTCCTGTCACTCTACCTTCAACGCAGCCCTCATCGCATCGAAGAACAACATGCCTTCAGATTTATCAGCATATCTCGCTTCCAAGTACTTGGTCGCCGACCCAAAACCAGCGAAGAAACGGAAGCGCAAGCGCGGCGCCGACGCCAACAACGGCCTTTTTATCACGGACGATGACGATTCAGGCTGGGGCAATACCAATACGCAGCAGGATGATGAGGGAATAGATGCTCCTGTCACAGTATCAGGGCGATCTGCTGAGTTTCGGAGAACCAAGAAGAGCAATTGGAAGTCAGTTGGAGGCGACGCGACATCAAAAGATGATTCGGCTGCGGCTGCAGACGCGATTCTGGCATCAGCAGCAGCGGAGCAAACCGCAGCTCGCGATGAAGACGAGGACATGCCCATCATTGAAGAAGATGACGGATCAGCTGTGAAGATGAGCGATGGAACACATGCAGGACTGCAAAGCGCAGCAACTGTTGCAGCGCAACTTAAACGGCGGCAAAAAGAGGAACGCGAAGAGTTCGAACGGCACCGTATATCAAAGGAGGAAGAAACAATATATCGAGACGCCACAGGCCGAAGAATCGACATTTCGATGAAGCGCGCCGAAGCGCGACGTGCCGCTGCTGAGGCCGCTGCTGAAGCAGAGGAAAAGGAACGCATGGCCAAAGAAGCTCTCAAAGGTGACATACAGCTTGAGGAGGCTCGTAAGCGCCGGGAGAAGTTACAAGATGCCAAGCTTATGTCATTCGCGCGTACAGCCGATGACGAAGAAATGAACCAGGAACTGAAAGAACAGGAGCGCTGGAACGATCCTATGATGCAGTTCATGACTGAGAAGAAGCAAACTGGCACAGGACAGGGCAAAAAGTCAAAACGCAAGCCAGTTTATGCTGGCGCAGCGCCGCCAAATCGGTACGCAATCAAACCAGGCTATCGCTGGGATGGTGTCGATCGCGGCAATGGCTTTGAAGCCGAGAGGTTCAAGGCACTTAACCGTAGAGAACGGAACAAGGGACTTGAGTACTCTTGGCAAATGGATGAATGAAAGGGTAGAGTTTGTTTGATGCAGATATTCTATTATATACCCATTTTAAGCGCTAAAATAATTGACCTTATCCTCCATACTTGAGTAATAATCTGAGTGTAAAGATGTATACTGTAGTTGGATTCCGAAAACACGTCTGGTTCGGAGTGCGTTAAGAAAGAAGTCGCAAGGCAAATAAACCTCCAGAGGAGAAAAAAAAAGATACGATATTGCCGCCCTGATCGGGTATCTATTCTTTTACGATCTTCGGCGAAGTCGCTTGTCAGGTCCATAGTCACAAAGCTTCTTGACGAGCTGAATCCACTCATTCTTAGACATCTGTCCTGGTCTATCACCCAGGCGGTGGTTGAAGAGCTTGATCAACTCGTTAACCGTGATACCTTCGGCGGGGATCTTGTCGAGAATTTCAGATGGTTCGACAGCTGAAGTTACAGGTGAGCCAGGAAAAGCAGCTGCAATACAATATTAGTTATAACTCTTGTCTGGAAATCAGTCAAAGAAAGACTTACCACCCTGAGTTGGGTTGGGGCTGCCAGCTCTGGATGCCGAAGGAGTGCCCCGAGCACTGCTACTAACCAACTTCAACTTCTTCCTCTTGGGTGCAGCTCCATCTGACATCTCGCCAGCAGTTGCCTCTCCATCACTACCAGATCCAGCAGCCGTCGGTCGACGAGCGGCTCCGCCCTGAACAAGAGGAGTGCCAGACCTGCTTCCCGTGGCAGATGGGACGTTCTTCTTAAGCTTTTTGCGGGAAGATTCGTTTCCGCTCGACTCGGAGAGTGCTGGCGAGCCGGCTCGCTTGAGCGACTTGCTCTTCTTAGAGCCTTCAGGCTTCTTCCCAGAGGGAGTATTGGTGCCCTTGGATCCGGAACCGCTCTGATTCTTGTCGTCCTTATTGACGTCCTTCTTCTCATCGTCTTTCTTGTCTTCCTCTTCTTCCTCGTCGGACGAGTTGTCATCAGACTGGAAATGTCGGTTAGCATTGTTTTGACCCAAGCTGATAAAAAGGACATTACCGAGCTGCTCCATGGATTCTCTTCTGAGTCGTCGCTTTCGTAGATATCCTCTCGATCTCTTTTGATCAATGCCTTCTTGGTAGCTTTACCGAGCTTCTGTCGTAGGATCTCTTCTCGGAGTTGTTCATCTAGTTCCTTGTCCACTTCTTGCTCGTCACCTTCTCCAAATAAGTTGGCACCGAGTTGTTCCCGACGAATACGGTCCTTGGAGTCCTTTGTGTCTTCATCGTCATTCCTTTCAAACATTGGGGCCTCATCATCATCTTGAAATTCATCGCCCGACATATCAATCTCATCATGCTCCAGTTTCTCTGACCTCGAGGCAGCCTTGAACGTGGCACTTTCAGTCTTGACCATCGGGCCGCTTCCGTAGAACATTTTTCTTGTGGCCTCCAGGTCCTTACGCCCAGCTTTCTTCTCTTCATCCCTCATGACCCAACGGCCCACATCCACCTTCTTACTCATGAAGGCCTCCACCTCATCAATGTCGTAAGTCTGGAAGGGCGGCTTAGACGTGAATTTGTACCACTTCTCCAGTGGGATCATGCGGAAAACAGACACATCAATCATGAAAGCCACGTTAGATCCAGAAAGTGTATCCACAAAGTTACCAACCCAAACATTTTTGCCCTCTGCATCTTCAAGGTGCCATGGAAGAGCTTCCTCGTATCGCAGGTCGGATGCCTTCTTAGCAGTTTCAGTCTTGGGGGCCCGGTTAAACGTTGTTTTCTCCTCTTTTTGCTTCTTCGGTCGCTTGGGATTCGGATCTTTGGCCACGGGCGCAATCTTAGCCTGGTCAATGGCGCGCTGAGCCTCCCGTTCAGCTTTCCTCTGCGCCTGTCTTTCCACCTCATCCTCGTCGGTCTGAGGCGCTTCAGGTGCTTCGGCCTTGACAGCCCTTCCCGGAGGGGGTTGGCGAGCATCTCGTCGGTGCAATGTTACGGGTCGTGCGAAGTCGTCCTGGTCGGTTGGATCGATGGATTTTCCTCCTGCCTTAGATTGAGTAAACTTCATCATGTGGTATCGAATACCATCGAGTAGATCCTTCTTCGTTGTCATAATTGGGATGTCAGTGCACCCAGGTGGCGGTGGCTCTGACCAGCCACCATTTTGACGTCGAATCTCTTCAATGTTTGGCTTTGTTCCATTTGGCCTACCCGAAATAGGTTGCGCTGTCGGCCTGGGTGGTGGTCTTCGAGAAACAAGGGGATTTGCCTTGGGATTCTTACGCAATGGCCGAAGGGGGTTTGGCTTCTGTTTCTTCGGGGCACCATTTGGGTACCCAGGCGCATTAGCGGACGGATTGCCTGGGGGAGGCGGCGCGCTCATGTTGATGAAGAGGTCGCGCAATTGTGAAAGAAATCCCGGAAATGCTCTGACAACAACAGGTCACAGCCTGTAGCCTAGCTCTGCGCAAAGCGCGAGGCAGACTGAATCAACGCGCGTATCTAAAGAAGTTCGTTATTCAAAGTGATGGGAGGTTGATGCTGTTTGTTTTATCAATACAGGAAAAGACTGGTTTTGCCAGGCGAGGACGCAAAGGAGCTTTTATGCCTGGACAAAGATGATACTGGATGCAGGGACAAAGGTCCTGAGTAAGATAACTAGTGCGCCTACCTTACCTTACTTATGACGATGACAAAGGCTCTGAAGTAAGGTTGAAGCCACATGTGGCTGTGCACTCCCCAATTTGCCTTCCAGCTGCCAGTGTTCCCAAGCCTTACAACCTTTATTAAAGCACTGGCATTAGACCACAGGTTGTGTCTATTTGAGTTTTACCCAAACAAAGTATCCGATGGAAAATATTGCTAAATGAATACCCTGGTCCTGAAGCGAAAAGGTCATATGCAGAGTTTTCCTATAAGTCTACTGTTTCTTGATCGAGTGAGAATAGCGCATGGTTCAAGGATAAAGAGAATAGGTACAATTAGGCCCTACTTTTATCTGCCACAGGAGTTCTATTCGATACACTGTGTCGACATGCGAATACTATCATTTCTAATAACTTACAGGGCTATCAGAAGTATGGAGATGTCAATCTTGGTATGACAGATAGGTATAGCAGCTTATGGTTTTACACACGAACTTAGTGGTTTGCACAGTAAGTGATACTGAACACGACACTGTAGTACACTATGAATGCATTTGGCAAACAGTAAACTCTCACCAGCTCCAACCACGCCCAGCACATTTCAACGTCACACCTGTACGACTTGATTGCCGCAGTCACGGACCCCAAACGAACAATAATGCACCCAATCCATTGGTCTCTCTAGTCTCCCATTTCTTCCGTTCTTTGTTCATTTTTTCACTCCATGTTGGTAGGACGAGGCCAAAACCTCTACACTTTCTTTGCCTTCACTGCCAGGACCCCTCCCTTCACCAGTTGAAAGAAAGCGCAGAACCGAATTGAGGTTGTTGCATGCATCAAGTCCACCGCGCTAGGTTTTGTGCGCCTTATCACTCAAGAAAGTGTTCTTTACAGAAGCGAACGTTGGAATAGTGTTCGCTGAGCGGAATGCAACTATCCACACCCTGGTCGACATTCTTACAACAGAGCGCCCTATCTCAAGGAGCCTAGCGGCAAGGCCAATTCCATTACTCTATCGCATATTGTTCTTCTCGAGTCACAGATGGTTGCTCATCGGCGTGAGCCTCAAGTGGAGGCCCCTGGTGACTCCCAAGCAGGTCTTGAAAACCACTTGCGCAATCTGATCATCTCCAATGGCCCACCATTACACGATTCTGTGCCTAGGGCTTCTCTACAATCTGCTCCTACATCTCACAGCGACTCAGCCAACAGGAATACCGCTGTTGAAACGTCCGACACTGCCCCTCATCAGTCCAGACCCGGACGGAAGCGGCTAAACCAGGCACAAAGACGCCAAATGAGCTCTCAACTCTCGATATCTATCGATCCTCGGGCCCAGCAACCTCCCCCAGATAGAGCTTACCAAAGTCCGACATCTCAATACTCTCACCCCTCTCAGCCTTATCAACGCCATACGCATACTGACTCTCAGCCATGGGGAGCCCCCAGCGGAAATCGTCAAAGTGGCTCGTTTTCCCATCGCCACTGGAATAGCCCTCAGCAGTCTAGGTATCGAGGCTATGATAATCCTCCTCCCCCCTCCCGTGGCCGCCCTAACTCTATGCCTCCCCAATCGAATTGGGGTTCTGGTTACTTGTACAACGCCAGACGCGCAGTTCAGTTTCATCCCGAGGAAATTGCAGCTCAGGATGCCCTGCTTGACCAGCTTTGTTTTCAAGTTATTTCCAATTCTGAAATCGAAAGATCGGAAATAGCAGAAAAGGAGGAATTCCGTTGCAGGATTGAAACCATTAGTCGAGAGGTCATTGCCAGCTATGAGAAAGAGGCAAGGCCAGAAACAGACTTTCAACCCCTCACAGTTCAGCTGAAATGCTTTGGGAGTTTGTCTTCAGGCTTCGCAACCAAGGCTTCAGACATGGATCTTGGTCTTCTTTCACCAATGTCTGCATCCCAGCCTGATGCTCCCGGATCTCCTATACCGCGTCTCCTAGAGAAGGCTTTCTTGGAAGCTGGCCTAGGAGCGAGGCTTCTGACCCGAACTAGAGTCCCCATCATCAAGCTTTGCCAGTCTCCACCGGAAAAGCTTCGACAAGGACTTCTCGAGGAGAGATTTCGATGGGAGAATGGCCTTGATGAAGCCCATGAAGCTCAGGAAGATGATGAAAACGATCCACAAGCAGCAAACAGTGAGCATGGCAATCAGCAAGACCACATTGCAGGGATTCAAAGCAGTTCCACAACCGTCGTTGAGCCCGTATCACTGGATCGCATCCAAGACGGCACGAAAGCAATTGAACTTAAGCAAAGCCTCAAAAGCTCTCTCTCCTCGTACTATGGCTTAGCCAAGCGGGTTCTTCGTAGAGCCGGTGGCCGTGATGCTACCATCTCTAATTATCGCGTACTCTCCAATGAAGATTGGGTTATATTGAACAGGGTGAGCGAGGCCTTCATCAGCGGTCTTGCGGATACTCGTCTTCGTGATCGCCTGTCCAAGTACCCGTCTCTCTCCTTTGTGCAAGATGCAGAGAGTCCCGCCAAACGATCTTTACTTGGGGTATACACCCAGGTCGAAGGCGAACATATTCGGCTGCGCTGGGAGGAGAGTGGTGTCGAAGAGCGTAACCCCGCTTCTCAATCGTTGACTGGGCAGGCCTTAAAGGTATGGGAGGACGCTCAATACAGAGAGAACTTTGGTACCGATCCCATCTTTTTCACTAAAGAACTTCAATTGGCCCTTGACAAGCTTAAAAGGGCCCCTTCCGTGCAATTCGTGGTTTTGGAACAGGGTCAACATGAGGCGCCTGCGTCATACTATACGAGAGCACTCTACATTTTTAACGGACTGAAGCCAGCTAATGAACAAGCCATCGCAAAGTGGACGAGTATGCTTGTTACACAATATGTCAGCGGTATACATCAGGAGGAGGTTCGAAAAATGTTACAGACTTGCATAACCACATGTTCTGAGTTCCTGTCGCTCAGAGGAGTCGGGCTCTTACATAAATGCATACATTTAGCATGGGAATTCGAACGAGCGTTAGATAAGGATTCGTACGATGGGTCTGTCGTGCAGGATGTTAAAGACTATATCGCCCTACTGCGGTCACCCTTACAACAAAATGACCCCCTGAGGCTTGGCGACGATTTTTTCATTCCCCTCACACCAACAACGGTAGACCTTGTGGCGAGGATCAGACACCTTCCAGACCCTCACAAGATGGCTCCGAACCAGCCACGTGATCGATACAGAGACCATTTAGAGTTTCCCAAGACAGGCGCAGGTGTGCAATGTGACATCAACTTCTCTGCCCATTTGGCTCTTCATAATACAGCCCTCCTACGATGTTACTCTCACACCGACCCGCGCGTCCGACCCATGGTCTTATTCGTCAAGCATTGGGCGAAAACCCGTGGGATCAACTCGGGATATCGTGGGACCCTTAGCAGCTATGGCTACGTTCTAATGGTCCTTCACTATCTAGTCAACGTCGCTGAGCCCTTTGTCAGTCCAAACCTCCAGCAGCTCGCTCCTCCTCCACCCCCGGGGCTCTCGCCTGTCGAATTCGAGAATATGGTTATGTGCCGTGGCCATAACGTTCAGTTTTGGCGTAACGAAGAAGAAATCCTGGAGCTGGCACGTGCAAACCAGCTAAATGGTAACAAAGATACCATTGGCCACCTCCTGCGTGGCTTCTTCGAGTATTATGCCCATAGCAGTATACTCAGCACTTCCACGGGCAGAGGATTTGACTGGGGAAGAGATGTGCTCAGTTTGCGGACGCCAGGTGGTTTGCAGACAAAGCAAGACAAGGGTTGGACTGGCGCCAAAACAGTCATCGAGGCTCAAAATGTCGGGCCTCATCCGCCGCCTCAGCCCGACCAAGCGTCTTCTACGGCAGTACATCCTAAAGAGAATGATGTCAAGGATACAGGAGCACAGTCCAAGCAAGGCACGCAAGGCAGCGTCACAGGTAGGAATGGAGAATTCAAGGAAGTCCGTCACCGCTATCTCTTTGCTATCGAGGACCCCTTCGAGCTGGATCACAACGTTGCTCGAACTGTCACGCATAACGGCATTGTGTCAATCCGCGATGAGTTCCGTCGGGCGTGGAAGATTATCAAGTCGGCTGGCAATGGTAGCCCTCAGGAAAGCTTACTCCGGGATGTGACTGATGTAGAGGAAGAAGGCAGTCCTTTATCTCGCCTTCTGGATGAGATTCATGGAGCGGGTCGATCCCGGAACAGTTGATTGTATAATAATGATGTCGAGACGATGTACGAAGTTACGGACGTGTCAGGGTTAGGATCGGTGCTGGCGCAACGAGACGTAATCGTGTGGCTCAATCTTTGAGTCTTTGATAATGGCTAGGCTTGGTGGAACTTATCGTCGGTTCGATAATCACCATGTAACAAATTAAATAAGAGGAATGAGCTTGTTTTGATCTTGGTATCAGCATGCATTGTGATTTGTGATGCTCAACTTCATTGAGACAGCACGTCAAAGAAGTTTCTAGACGAAGACTTGACAGAGTTGTTCTGCCTTTTGGGGGCATCATCTTTACCCACCCTCCGTTTTTTCTTGTCTTTGGCACTTCTTTTTGGCACTGGGTCGATACTTGCATTTGGTAATGGCACAAGCCCAGAAATTGTCTTGTAAATCCGGCCCTCATTGCTTCTCTGCAGAAACACAAGAGTTCTCTCCACATCAGGAAACTCCGCCAGGTGTGGTAATGACAACAGTATGTCGTTTAGTTCTGGTAGGATTCTTTGAAGCTGTCCAAGTGAGATGACTTGCTTCAAGAGTCGAAACGAGTAAAAAGCGGCTTGAAGATGAGCAACAAAGTGAAGAGTATCCCAAGTAATTTTCCTTAGATTTGGGGCTTGTAAACTCTCCTCCAAGATCTGCAGTGAATGTGAACGCTTGCCAACTTCATGACTATATCGTATATCAAGAGTCAGGCACAGGATGTACCAAGCCTGAGTGATGTCGACTTGTGATCCTCCTCTGATCATGGTCATTAGTCTGGCCAACTCTTGAGACCAAGCTTTCGCTTCTTTGTGGGACAGCAAAGGGACCTGTCGCCCTTTTTGCGCCAGAGTGTTGACTCTCCGGTACTCCTGAACAGTTGTTAAAACACCGGGAATGATCCATCTAGCTACTGTGTAAGCCAACTGCCGAATCGGCGTGCTTTGTTCCCAGGCACTTCCCCGCGAGGGACTCTCTAGCAGAATGGGAAGAAACATCTTGGGGTCGCTCGTAGTGGGCATGTGGCCACTCAGGGGTCCCAGTTGCAGTATCATCTCCGATATTCTGGGGTCTAGTGAGCCGATTTCTATTACTTTTCCGGATGTTGAGGTGGGAATTGGTGCAACTGCATGGTCCAGATACTCGTGACAGAACTCAGTGTAACCCGTTTGGTCGGTGATTGGTTGTGCGCACTCCTGCAAGAGTTGTGGAAGTGTCGAATGGGCAGACCGTTTTCGTTCGTAAGCAAATCGGCACATCTCAGCAGAAGACGCAAGCTTCAGTTTCTCACAGATGTGGGAAGGACTAAAGCTTGCGCATGCGAGATTGGACTGATCATCAAGATAAATGTCGCGAAGAAAGACGACACTTCCCTTGCCAAGATCATGGACTAAAAGATCCGAGTCGGAGGTGAGAACCGTCCCGCCCGATTGCGACAGATGCTGTGCGCAGTATGCATCTGCCTCACCCGGAACAAGAATTACTATCTTGGTGTAACGCGGAGAAGACCTCAAGGCATCAATGATAGCAGGAACATGAAAACTGGGTGGCAATGCCGATTTTCCTGGCGGCTTAACTGCAGAGAAGAGGACTGGAGCATCATCATTGGCGGCCGAGAAGTACGACGGGAAGAAACCATTGGTTTCAGATGAATGTGAGGCCTTCAATTGATTGAGACTTTTGATCATGCGCTCCATGCGAACGGGTTCTTTTCTTTTGGGGAGGTATCCGTCAAAATATATGGCGTCGCTGTCATGGTCAGTCTTATCCAAACAACAAAGGACACCGACCGCACTTACACATCTACACCACGCCGAGTGAGTTCATCCAACCATGCTACAGCGGTCTCGCCGAGAAGTTTGTATGACGGCTGAGGAACACCATGTCTGTTGCAGATGTACAGAATATGATAAGCTAATGCTGGCCCATCGATGACTACGTGTTCATCGTTAAGGCGGCCATGAACAACGTAGGGCTCTAGGGTAGATATGAGACGAGGAATCCCCATGTTGCGGGAGGGGTTTGAAGGTTAGTGAAGCTCTATCCCATTTCCATGCAGAAAGAAAAGCCCAATTTGTTATTACTCAAGAGAATAGATAGCTCTTTCCTGGCCCTCAATGTCGTTGTTACCTAGGAATCAATTGTAGAGGTTCCGGGGGCTGCTGCTTCATGGTAACAGGGACCTGCACCACCTCAGCTAACGTAGGTACCAAATCAAGCAAGAATTTCAAGACCTTGACTGAGAAATAACGAGGCTCTGACGGAGTTTCCGGGATGCCCCGCTCAGCCAATGGCTGCGGGACGGTGTACAGTATTTAACACTGTAGACATTCCGGCTTCGGCATGCTTGGTCTGTTGCCAGAATTGGCTTCTGACCCCACTATAAGAGAATCTACAGTAAGGGTCGGCTTTCCGACACACAGTGCAACGAGCCGGGGCAATGAAAAAAAAAGCTCCAAACTGAACGCGACTTTCCTTCAACCTCGATTTTTATTTCTTCCTCCATTGTCTTCAAAGCTTCACCCTTCCACGTCGGTCGATGGGCTGGTCAAGATGCGCAATACACTTATCTTCGCAGGTAATTCCTGCCCGGTCCTCACAGGCCAAATCTGCGAGAACCTGGGCATGCATCCTGCCAGTGCTGAGCTTACCCAGTTCTCTAATGTGAGCTTCCCTTGCCCTCGTGCTCGTAGCCATGGTTATCCAACATGACCGTTCTTTGCCCAACCATCACGATCACTCCCTTGCAGGCCCATGTTTGGCAGTCAAACAAGCTGCGTGCTTTGAGCTAACCAGTGCCCAAGGGTGAAACGAGCGTCAGAATTCTGACAAGCGTCCGAGAGAAGGACGTCTTCGTTGTCCAATCAGGCAGCCCCAGTATCAATGACTCCATCATGGAGCTTCTCATCATGATCTCGGCCTGCAAAGGCGGTTCTGCTAACAAAGTCACTGGTTAGTGGTTCTCGTCCCCTGCTTGAGACCTCAATCGGCTTACTTGTTACGTCCAGCCGTTCTTCCTTATTTCCCCTACAGCCGCCAGTCAAAGAAGAAGTCGCATAGAGGTGCGATTACTGCTCGCATGCTTGCCAACTTGTTGGGTGTCGCTGGCGTTAAGCACGTTATCACTGTTGACCTTCATGCCTCGCAGATGCAGGGCTTCTTCAAGTGTCCCGTTGACAACCTGCACGCAGAGCCTATCCTTGCGAAGTGGATCCGCCACAACGTGTCTAACTGGCGCGAAGCGGTCGTGGTCTCCAAGAACGCTGGAGGAACCAAGCGGGTGACATCGCTTGCGGATGCTCTCAAGCTCAATTTCGGCATTGTTACTACAGACAGGAGGCGTGTGAGTAACATGACAGCGAGCATGATCATGAGGCACTTCGATCATAATGTTGAGCGTCAACCCACGCCGTTGGAGTCCAACCGACCCATTCCCTACCGTGGACCCCCGGCTTCCGAGCGTGCTGTCGAGTCCGAGGCTACCCCTAAGAGGCAGACACCCCCCCCTCGCTCCTCGCGAATTGTGACGAACTCACAGGGCTCTCCTACACGGGTTAGCAGCTCTGCCCGTTCAGTGACTCCCAACGCTGCCGAGGCTGCAGACCCCAACACTACCCCCCCTGCTGGATCACCGGATGGCGAGGCCGATGGCGAGGCGGATTATGATGACCATAAAGCGTCTGAAGTTACACAGGGCCGTTTGGTCCAAGGTCGTATTGTCGAGGATGATTATCCGTCTCCTGATCGATCTGTCGTTGACGGCAGTGTGGAAGATGATCCCATGACCATGTCTCATGCTTCATCATTCTTCGTTCCTGAGCCTCAATCTCTCGGCGGATCTGGCGACGCTGCAGCGAGCTCAGACGAGGAGGACAACGCATTCGAGGATCCAGGCGCCGAACACCTTATCACTCTAGTTGGAAACGTCAAGAATCGAACCGTTTTCATCGTGGATGATATGATTGACAAGGCTGGCTCTTGGATTGCTGCAGCTGAGACGGTGGTCAAGAAGGGCGGAGCCAAGAAGGTTTACTGCATGGCCACTCATGGTGTTTTTGGTGGCGACAGTCTGGAGCAACTGCAAGCGTGCGAGTGCATCGACCAGATTGTTGTAACCAACAGCTTTCCAATCGATAAGGACAGGGCACGCAGCATCAGCAAGCTCGTGGTTCTTGACCTCTCGTTCCTACTGGCGGAGGCCATTCGACGTAACCACTATGGCGAGGCTCTTTCGCCTCTCTTCCAACATTATGGTGATTAGATAGGACTGCATCGCAATGCTTCCAATCTCACACAATCACCCATTGCTACGCAATCGCGCCTAGCCTGTCCTGGCAGCTAAGTGCTTACCGACACTACTATTTGTGTTTTGATGACTTCTATTTATTTTTAGCGAGGCGTCTGGGGAAAGGACATATTGGTACCCTATGCTGGACCAATGAATCTGAGGATGAAAATTCCGACAAAAAAGCAGAGTAGGTGATGAATTATGATATTTGTTCCTGGTCTTTTGGTTTAGGTTCGTGATGTGATATGATGTCATGTGATAGAGCCCTCGCCTGTCGAAGCTCAGTTATATGTAACCCAGCGGTGCTGTCACTTGTTGACAGCAGGGGCCTGATTCATCCCAGAATGGGTCCTTAACGGAACGTTGGTAGAATAATCTCTCGGCCTTAGAAGGCCTGCAACTTAGAACCAGTCAAGGATTCGTGTCTCTTCGGGGACAAATGAGTTGTGGGCAAGAGAAATTTCCGAACATTATTTAATAGGATGCCCTTGATAGCAGTTTGTATTGAATATTGCTGTTCAAGTCACCAGATCCACCTTATCTATAGCTAAGAATCCTGTTTAATACAGTTCATACATAGTAATTGCAACATCTGTTCGTTTGAAACTCTGTCTCGAGGACTGTTTATCATGTTCACTGTCGACTGTCTAAGTCTTTCGGTGCATAATACCAGCACCAGCCTGTGGCCCAGAAGATTAGCCATGGAAAGGTTTCGACTCGAGTTTTTGATTCAATATCTTACCTGATGACTGGGGAATACTAGCGTGTCAGCAACAACGACGTTCTCTCGGCGAGTTGCGGTAAACACGATGATCTCAGCAATGTCGTCGGGGGTGAGAGGTTCGCATCCGCTGCTCGCAAGTCAGTACCGTGTATTTGACCAGTCCAAGACAACCTACGCATAGACAGCATCGGCCTTTTCCTTGTCGCCATAGAATCGCACCACGGAGAACTCCTATTGAGCAGTGAGCATCTCATCATGTTGGCTCACACATAGGTAACGCTTACAGTTTCGACCTGGCCGGGATCAATCTCAATAACACGGACACGACTGGCAATGAGCTCCTTTCGCAAGCTGTCAGTGAAGCTGCGAACTGCGGCCTTTGTAGCGCAGTAAATGCCACCGCCAGGGTAAGGCTCTCGGCCAGCAATGGAGCCGACGTTGATGATATCACCGTGACCACCGTCTGGTCGGGCCAGGAAGATGGGAAGGATAGCCTGGGTCATGTTGATGAGCCCTGTGACGTTTGTTTGGAACATAACGTTAATGTCTTCCTCAGCAATTTCAGGGGCACGAGCAACACCCTTGACAAGGCCTCTATTGTGTTGTTAGCAACCTTTCACCGAAGTTGTACACATATAGACAGGAACTCACGCATTGTTGACAAGCACGTCAATGTTCCTCCACTCCTCGGGCAAGTTGCCGACGATACCCTTAACCTCAGCAGGGCTGCTCACGTCGAGCTTGAACGGCAGGACCTTGACGCCATCGCCGACCTCCTTCTTGATTTCTTGAGCGAGTTCCTTGAGGGAATCAACACGGCGTGCGGTGAGGATGAGACGAAGATCATTCTTGGGGGCAGTCCGAGCGAACTCGAGAGCCGTGGAGCGGCCGATGCCGGAGGATGCACCAGTGACAAGAATTGTCTTGCCAGTGAGACGTTTGGCCGCAGCAGAAGCCATTGTACGACGAGTGAAGAGGGGACGAAAGAGGGGACGAAAGAGGGGACGAAAGAGGGGAGTGAAGGAGTTTGAGTGTGAGGTTGAGGTTGAGGTTGAAGTTGAGGTTGACAAAGAGACGTTGAGGGTCTTGGATGCGGTAGTGAGCAGGCGACGGGTATTCATTTGTTGACTAAGTAAGATGGTGGGGACGATGGAAATGAGGATGGTGTGATTGGACTTGATAGGAGAGGTTGAAGATTGGGAGGAGTCAGAGTTGAAATTATGGGAAGCGTTCAGTTCGGGTATTGGAGATAATGAATGATGTTATCTAGACTAACTTGGTCCATGTTGGTCACTAACGTGAAACCTATGAAGATATCTTAGTATCTACTATATGACAAGGTACTTTCTGATCAGACAAAAAGAACAATCAAACAGATCAAAAGATCACGATGATGAAAGTAAAATTTAAGGTCATTCCAAGACCCAATGCCTCCAACGTCCTAAACTACTAAGATATCTTCTAAGGTAGCTACTAACCTTACCTATGTCATATTGGAGGAGCGGCCTTTTCTTACCCCGCGATTCGACATGACATGTGCTCCAGTGGGGTCGGGTCGGGTGTTGGAGTTGAGGGGTCCCGAGCAGGGCACAAGTCTAGGTAGGGGTTGTCCCATCAGAAGCTATAAAAGTCGCTATATTTCTGGTCAAGGTGAAGAGGACGCCCTATAAGGAGCGTCGGGTTCCATATTTTGGGTTCTGTACTCTGTGTCGACCCCCAAAACTTGACGGGACATGAAGACCTCGGCTTTGAGCTCGAGTACCGCAGGGCTCTCTATCAGGATTGGATACCTTACCTTGCGCTCTCAAGCACACGACGAAGCAATTTAATAACTAGGTACTGTCCGAGTTCTTACCTGTAAGTTGACGGTTGAGATGAACTCATTTAGTTGGTTGCCATGGATCTAATGATATACTCACCCAGTATCTACCTACGTCCATACTAGGTAGTTAACCTACACTGGCAGACTGGACCCCCCCACTACGGAGTACCTAGGGTACCTTATCATTGTCCCTGAGGTGGCGACAGACAGCTAGCACAACCTGTACTGTATCTCCCTAGGTAACTAGGTAGCCCACCAAAGCCACGGGACGGGCGATGGCAATGTAGATATGCATTGCATTTACCACGCGCATCTCATCCTCCAAATGTGTTGTCATTCTTCAAAACTTTCTTTGAACATCCATCTTTTCGTCCTATGACGTGAACAAAAAAAAAAAAAAAAAAACAGCCGTTTGAAGGATCCTGACTTTTTATCCCCCTCGGTATATCTTCTGCAATTCTTATCTGCCTGCATACACCGATTCAGCTTGCAAAACAACATCATGGGCGAGCTCGCCGACTACCTCATCAATAACGACCCCAGCTTCAGCAGGTAGCACACCTTGTCCCGTATATCTCGATAACTGTTGTTTGTTTGTCTAACAAATCTCGAGGTCACGATTAGCAGCCAGATATTCGGATTTTCGATCACAGCGCACTTTGAATCCCGATGGCTACCAGGCAAACATTTCCGCCTGGCGTCAGGCCCTCTCAGATCTAGTCGCCAATGGCAAGATTTCCCACCGCGGATCCAGCCCCGATCACTTCGTCCTCAAACTCGACGACTCCTTACTGCGGTCACTGGAATACAAGGAATTTGGCCAGCCCCTGGCTCTCGGAACCGTAGTGCGCGAAGCCACTGCCGGCCGGGACTTTATCCCACTACAAGATTTCGAGAAGTCGCAACAAAGCATCTATCAGCGCAGCTGGGCAGGTCTACCATGGAGTGTCATGAGTTGGGCTTTGCGACAGCTGGGCGTGGTAGACCCTGCCAGGGGTGACGATAAGCTGCCCACAGGTCAATATGTCATTGCCAAGAATATGGAAGCTGCTGCGAAGGAGCTGGGCGATCTAATGAACGGAAAGGTCTCAAGATTCGATCGTGTTTTCAGCAGAGCACAATTCCAAAAAGCCTTTTCCGCAGCTCTCGTTAAAGGCCAACATCTGACGGAGTCGGACCTCGACGTTCTACTCAAGTTTTTATCGCGGGACAAGGAAGTCATCGAATATGATGGGAAAACGATCAGAATTAAGGGTTCTGGGGAGCAGAGCGGTATCACAAAGGAGGACGCTGCGATCGCATCTCTGAAGGAACTCACGGAAAGTCTGAAGCACCAAACCGACCTCCTTAACACACGCATCGATGAACTCTCTCAAACAGCCAAGGATGCCGTCACTAAAAAGAATCGCGTTGCAGCTCTTGCTGCGCTCAAATCCAAAAAGATTGCAGAGACTTCGTTAGCTACTCGCTACGCGACTTTGAACCAATTAGAAGAGGTTTCCGCCAAACTCGAGCAGGCTGCTGACAATGTGCAGCTTGTCAACGTCATGGAGGCTTCTTCTGGTGCGCTGGCAAGCCTCAATGCACAGGTCGGTAATGCAGAGCGCGTCGATGCAGTTATGGATCGCCTACGGGAGCAGAGCAGCGCGACCGACGAGGTGAGTGCTATTCTGGCCGAATCCACAGGCGAGCCCATCGACGAAACTGTGCTCGACGACGAGCTCGAGGCTATGGAGGCGCAAGAGCGCGAAAAGGAAGAAGAGAAGACGAGGAGCAAGGAGGCCGAGGAACAGAAAGCCCGCGACAAACGGGAGGCAGCCGAGGCGCAAAAGAAGCTCGACGAATTGCCTGACGTACCTGCTGATGGTGAGGAGATCCGACAGAAGGAGCAGACACCGACATCCGAGACTGGAATTGCAAATCTGGCGATATAGGAGACGCCAGGCGAACGGACTGGAAAGAGAACTAAGCTCAATGCAGGCAGGATGGGTCATACATGTACATGATAATATAGTAGAATATCCCTGGCGTTTTTGGACTTAAGATTGTACAATTGGGTTTTTGTTCATTAGAATCTATACACCAAAGGCACATTTGTTGTGCCATTATAATATCATTAGGTGGTATCTCGATGCATGCCCTTCTATATATACCATTCCAACCATCAGTACGCCGTTCTTCACCGAGTTACGAGTCGCGATCTTAGTTCTCAGGCCAGGGGTTGCCATGTATTCAGTCTTGTGAGAACCTGTCCCTGCCGGTGTCTGGGGGACATTTGCTCGAATCCCTGTTTCTTTCTCGGTGGCCCTTGGATTGAGAGTGCGATGATTCAGGAGATGGGCTATCGGAATGCGACGGTCGACCTGGGATTCCTTCAGCCGGTCTTGTTGGAAAAGCCGAGGGTCTTGACACAGGCCGCCAGTCTGCAGAATGGACTTGCATTCGATCGTGGTTCTCCTGTGTTGTTGTATTTCCGTCCATTTTTGACTCGTTAGCAGCCTGTTCGGCTTTCTTTTTGGCCTCAAGCCTAGTCCTCTTTGCATTTGCAATCAGGTCTTTGAAGGACGAGTCATGTTTAGCTGCCCATGCTGCACCGTCAAAGTCTTTGTCTTTGATGATTGCTGCATTCTGTATAGATCGCCCTGTTATTGGAGCTCGTCCTCCTTGTGTCCGTTCCCAGACATCCAAATCATGTAACAGTTCGTGTCGTTTCCTTGGGCGTGCAGCGTCGCAGTTTGAATTCCATATTGTCATCCACTCTTTATGCCGGCGCTCTAGAAAATTCGAGGGCCTTGATTTGAAATACCAAAGATCAAGACATCTTTTTTCGCAAAGCCTGGTCCTTGAACATGGAGTAATTTATTGCAGGGCGGCGGACCCGGACCCATTGGTTCTGAAGTTCGTTGTTGGTTGAAGCTGGTACTTGAACTACTGCCAAGAGTTCTCAGTGTCTTTGCACAGGTCCTGTACATGTCTCGAGGTGCTTGAAAACCTGCCATTCCTTCATTCGACTTTCGCAAACTGGGCACGCGACAAGGCCGTCCTCTGGCGATCGTTAGGATAGAAAAATGCTTTGACACCGCTGAACTCACCTGGCTCCGGTTGGAACTCCTCATCACCCTCTGAGACTTGGACAGTCTCGTCTTCTTCAGCAGGAACTGTATATGAGGGATGGGAGCGAGTGTTGCGCAGTCGCGTGGATGACCGTAGTCGCTTGCCATCTGGTGCATCCCCCGACTCATGATGATCTTGGACTGCCTTTCGTTTCGAGCTTGTCTTATCGGTATCTGCGTTTCGCGCTAGCTCTAGTGTTGCTGGTCTGGCATTGATGAATGCTTGCACAGCGTCTTCCATTGCCCAATTGCTCCGCAACTTGAGCTCTTGCTCTGATGCGCGACACACTGGGCATTTACCCTCATTGGACAAAGTCCTTCGGATACATAGTGAGCAAAAGGTATGGCAGCAACTTGTGATCATCGGGGTTTTATAGAAGTCCTTGCATATTTGACATCGTAAAGCGTTTTCGACCACGGCAATGGCAGTTAGTGGCGTCGTGAGCCAGTCTGTAGAGTCGGGGACATCATGGTTGGCCATGGGGGGCGCAGCAGTGCGAACAGGGGCTGAAACGAATGAGTAGGTAATATGATGCAGAGGGTGAAGACGGCTTCGGGGTCGAAATGGTCTTGATATCCTCAGTTGGACTTTGTAAATTTAGGACAAAGACCCCAGACCCAGAATAAAGTGGTCGCGCTGGAGACGCGATCGCTAGGATGACGCTGGCAGTGATTAAGGAACCCGATTCTAGAATAACGCACTTGAAACGGTCAGATTGAGTTAGTGCTATGCATTTAGCCAGTTGGCGTCTGGCCTTTCCAAAGCACTCCACGTGATGTCGCGTCCCCCAACGCGTAAAGTTAGTACTTTTCTGTTTCTGTTCTGTTTCCTAGGAAGCTACCTTAGTACCTTGTAGGCATGGATCTTTATTAATGAGGGACAGTGGTTTTGTCAATTGGTCTCACCGCGCATAATCAACCATTTTTCGTGTTATTTGCCCTCAATCTTCACTCAAATATCAAGACTCCAAAAAAAAAAAAAAAAAAAAAAAAAAAAAAAAAAAAAACGAAAAGCAACATGGACGAACATAAAAAGTTTCTGGCAGATCGTCTGCTTAGTGAAGAACAACCGGTTTGTTTCAACCCTTTTGTCACGCTCACTTAGTACAGCTACTCACTGATGGAGTGTAGATCACGTATCGGGTCTTGAGTAGGGCTTTGGATGTACACGTCAACACTGCCAAAGAGTAAGCTCGAGAACCTCGATAGGCTCTGGAATAGGCTCTAATATTTGACAGGATGCTTTATGACTTTCATAGCTATCAGAATGCGCAAAAAGCCAACTCTGTTCACGCGACATACCTAATTTATGGCACCAAAACTCCAGAAAAAGATGAATCTGATGGCGATGTTGAGATGTCAGGCTCATCGCCCGAGGAACCCCTTTCAGATGAGGTTCCGACTTCCACACTGACTCTGGCTCGGGAAGAAGAGCTGAACGGTACGAACCCATTTAGAAGAACTCATGAGACGGGCTCGAATTGACTTGTCTCCTAGATATTCTAGCTGCCTATGAGCAGGTAGTTTCGATCCACGTTTACAGTCTTTCACCTCATCCCCAAAAAGACCTTTCTCTCCTGTCAGATGTGGCATCCCAACTCTCGGAGTATTCATCAAATGGGGACATCACTGCCGCATCTAAGAAGTATGGCGTTATTAGTAACCCGAACGCCCGAAGGAGAGAACGGACGGTCCGGCCTCTAGCCTCCACTTCAGCTCCCTCTCAGGCCGTCAGGAAAGAGCCTGCTGCATCAAAGCCAACATCCAAGACAACTGTCAAGCAAGAAACGTCAACGGTGAAGCCTGAGGCAAAGCAAATCAAGTCTGCGAAACAGGAGTCTTCAGCTCCATCGTCCAAGGAGGGAACACCTGCTCCAAGTGGCGGGAAGAAGCCAGCGCCATCTCTTAAACGAGGAGTATCTGGCGGTATCATGCAATCATTTGCAAAAGCGGCTGCACGACCACCTAAACCCAAGCCTGGCGCCAAGAAGGAAGAGGACACAACGATGGCTCTCTCTGATGACGGTGAGGCAGATGACTCTGATATCGTGGCAACCAAGTCAAAGTCCACTATAGATTCTACCGATATCAAGCGAAAGCGTCAGGAACGTGAGGATGTACTACGAAAAATGATGGAAGACGATGACGAGGAAGAGGAGAAGGAAGAGTCCGACAAGGAGTCCGACAAGGAGTCCGAGCAGGCCGACGAAGAGATGGAAGAAGCACCAGAGCCTGAGCCAGAGCCCGAGGCCACAAAGGAAGAGAGCGAACCAGCAGAAGTGATCTCGGGCACTGGTGATGGACGCAGGAGGGGTAGAAGACGCGTGATGAAGAAGAAGCGAATCCTTGACGATCAAGGATATATGGGTAAGTCTGCCTTACAATCTTACCAGGCTATGATGCTAATTGCCAAAAGTTACCATCCAAGAACCTGGCTGGGAATCCTTTTCTGAGGATGAGGCTCCCCCAGTGACCAAAAAGGCAGCCCCTGCTCCTACACCTACACCATCATCATCTACAGGCTCCAAATCAAAGAAACCGGCGCCCAAGGGACAGGGCAACATCATGTCATTCTTTTCGAAGAAGTAGAATGCACTAGAAGGACCATCAAAAAGAATTAGGGAGGGCAACGACTGCAGAAAACATACTGTAATTATTTGTTGGCATCTATAATATCACTATCCGTCGTTGTGCTAGCAAGCGCCTTGTATTTCTCAGGATCGGCCTTTATCCTCCGAAGCGCCTTTGATAACCTTTCAACACCTTCTACCAAGTCCTCCTCGGGGACATATGCGAACGTCAGCCGCACGGCGTTGTCCAAATAAACAGAGGCCTCATCGCCAGGCACTTGAAACATAGTTCCATTTCCCACAACTAAATTCTCCTCGGCCATCGTGACTTCTGAAACAAGCTTGGCTGAGAGACCCTCTTCCAAGGTGAGCCACACAAAGTAACCGCCATAAACACTGCCGTTGACAAGGCCAGCGTCTCGGATGCCAACATTGAGAGGCTCGAGGTGCTTATGTATAGCTTGCATCATGATCCGATGTCGATGTTGAAGTTGGGGCCTGAGGGTAGAGGCAAGTCGCTCCTGAAGAGCCCCTGACTGAACCAAATCGGCCATGATAGATGCAGAAAACTGACTCGGCGAACCACCAGACTTTGTTGCACCGGTCTGTGCCAATCCAAATGCAAAAGCAGGAGATCCTTCGAGCCACCCAGTTCTCATCCCAGGGCCAGTGAGTTTACTGAAAGATCCATTACTGACAGCGTGCCCAAAACTATGGGGATCGTTGTCGGCACGACCCATTGCCATGTCAATGTCACAAAGGCGCGGGAGTAGCATTTCTGGATGCTCGTTAGGGCTCAGACTGCTCGAAATTGTGCTTGGGTCGCTGTCGATGCGCCACTGGAGAAAGTCGTATACGTCGTCGCAAATGATGAGGGCATCATACTTGCGCGCAAGTTGAACCAGAGCCTCTCGACGACGGAGAGACATTGTCTTGCCCGAGGGATTCGAACAAGTGGGAACCACGTAGATGACATGTCGATAATGCTTACGGTACTTTCCAGCATCACTCACAGGCGCCTAAGTGGCGTCAGTTGACGGACTACCTATAGCATTCGCGAGTGTCATACCTTGGCTTCTGGGGCGTGCTTCTCAAACTCAGCTAGTTTGGCCTCCAACGCTTCAATATCAACACCCTCCTCATCTTCTGGCGTCGCCCTCAAGCGTCCCTCAAAGCCATTGTCGCGGAAGATCTGGAAGACGAGGTGGTATGAGGGTGAAATGCACCAAACAGCCTGCGTTACGTTGGGATCTGTGAAGCTCTGGAGGATGCAAGCGACATTCTGACTTGCACCGCCAGAGATGCAGATACGATTCGGATCTCGTTCAACACGATAGTGCTCCGACAGCCAAGTCGCCAATGCCTCCCGTAGCGGTTGATATCCAGAATCTGGACCGTATTGCAGCGCAGGAACATATATAGCTGGATCTGAAAGATTGCGCTGAGCAGCAGCTGAGAGAAGGTCAACGGGTAGGAGACCTGGGTTTGGCCAGCCGCGAATCAGATTAATCTGATGGTTCCCCGACTGAGGATTCGAGGGAAATTCAGAAGCGTGGGTTGGTTTCGTTTTCATCTTGGCTGCGTGGATGTATGATGGTGATGACAGTGATGATGGTGTTGAGGGGCAATGGCTATTATGGCGACATAGAGGGGAAGCTGCAGCGTTACCAGACAGCAAAGAAGAACTACAACGCAAGGTCCAGTGATATTGGTGTCGCCGTCCTTTATATATGGCGTAATTTCTATAGAGGCCAAAGTCAACAGCGAGCCCAATTGAGCGATGTCGGACCGGTTGAAGGATATTCATGGAGATGAAGACGAGGGTCAATGGTCCAGACGGCTAACTTGCCTAGAATGGTGAGGGTTAGAGGCGGATAACTGTGGACCTTTCTATTACAGTGGTTACAGGCTCATAGCCATGGATGGAGTTCGTTAGCTCAAAATCTGGCCCAGGGTAACGAGACAGGACCTGACCTGAAAATTATGCGCCAAAAGTCTCTGGACACCCCACCCTGTAGCAACTCAATCCATTTAACAGGAATAACTTTATTTATATATATTTATTCTAAAATAAATACAGTAAATATAAAAAGTATATTATTTTAAAGCCTTAATTTTTCTATTTAATATTTTATAAGGCTTTTAAATATATAAAATATATTTATTATCTTAACTATTATAATTAAATTAAAAGCCTTAAAAAGTCTAATTAATTACTTAAAATAAGATTAAGATTTATCAATAAAGTAATAGGCTTTTATTATAATTATTAAATTAAGTAATAATAATAGCTAATACTAGATATAATTTATAAAAGTAAAATATATAATTAATATAATTAAATTAATAATATAAAGAAGAGAAAGTAAAAGAAAAAAGAGAGGTAAAAAGGTAAATTATAAAATAAAGATTTTAATATTAATAACTATATCTATAAATTTAAAGCTTTTTTTATACTTTATATATAAAATAGATCCCAAGTGTTGATTAGCTGTGTTTATCCTTAATTTGTGTTTCTTATACTGCTCTGCGTTGCCTTACGACCCGATCCAATCTATTACTAACCTACCTTTTTATGCTCGTGGATTGAGGCCACTTGTTCAGTTGGATTATAAGGTTGAAGGCAGTGCCGTATAACCTTAAGACTTGCTTTTAAAGTTATTATGTTTTTTAGCGTAGTATATGACGCCTTATATATAATATGCTAAAAAATAAGCATTATATTATATTATTCTTATTATAAGACCTTATTAGCTATACCTTGCGTATTGCTGCAGAGACATTTTATCTTTTTAATATAAAATAGATAAAAATTTATCTATTTTAATAAGATTTATTAAAGTTTTAGCTATATTTATAATTAAAAGTTAGTCTGATTTTATGTAGTAGGTTGTCTGTTAGCGGGGTAGCGTCTAGAGACTTTTAGACACTAATTTTATAAGTGGTTACTTGCAAGCTTGTGCTTAAGTGGGAGATCATGACGTTTGTATGTATTAACAAGCCCAGTACAGGAACCATCGAGCATTTATTATGGATTCATTTGTTGCCACAAACACCATATGATCCAGCATTCTCGTTAATCATATCTCATACGGGGCAGCACCCTCGCCAAAGATCAAGTGTGGTTTTCTCTTCGCCAAATCCAAGATTGTCGATGCAAATACACCATTTGCCCAAGCAAACCAACTTCTCGTGTATTGTGTAATGTGCTGAACATCAATGCTCTCGTGGACCAAGCCCAGCCTAGCAGAGTCGAGCACAAGTTCAATGCATTCCTTGATCTCTTTGTCGTCGTTAGAGGTTCGAGCCTGAATGAGAAGACTCATCGGCCACGCGTTTCGTAGTCCAATATGCGGTCCTGTAAAGCGTCAGTGGGCAGTACAATCATGCATGTACGAGAAGTCCTACCTCCAATGCCCTTGAATGCATTCCCTTCAAGATAGTAAGGATTTCCACTCTTTTCCAACAACATGTTCCTTGTGTTCTGGTAGATTGGATCATTGACCTCACAGAATCCCATCAGAGGAAGTGCCAGTAATGAAGGATAATTAGCGTCGTCCATCAGGATCGAAGAGCCATATCCATCTACTTCATATGCAAACACATCTCCATACTTCTTGTGCTTGACAACGCCATGCTCCATGATGCCTTCGCGGAGCTTTGCACTCCAAGTTTCTAATTTTTGAGCTAGTGCTGTTTTGCCCGCCTTCGTAAGAATCTTGGACGCTCGCTTCAGCTCGACAGACATTTGTGCATTGGCAGGGATGAAGAAACCGAGAATTGTTGCATCGTCGCTGGGTCTGAAGGCTGATCGAACCAGGCCTGTTCCCCAGTTTAGAGGATTGCCAACGCCCTTCAGGTTGAGTGTTTCAGTCCCAATGTCGGTGCGTCGCGAGAATGTGTACTCGTTGCGTTGAAACTCGCCAGTCTTGGGGTCGAAGGTCGACTTCGATTGCTCAGTAAGCACGTTCAGGAGGGTTTCAACAGCGCGGTACCATCTCTTGGTTAGAAACTCGGTCGAGCCTGTATGATCGTGGAAGTCGTTGCCAAGAGCGAGGAAATGTGCCAGAGAATCTAGCTCATACTTGCACTCGAATACTGCTTGCGGCTCATATGCTGGGTGTACGTTGTCTTCTTGCCCATTAGACGAGAGAGGTAAGTCGCTGATGGGTGGAGGTTGAAAGGCGTTACAGTATGGGGACTCGATCACATACTCGGCCTGAGTGTTGATGGCACCGAGTAATAATGTGTGAATGGCTGGATCCTTGTTCGCAAGCGGCTGGTAAGGGCGCAACTGGTTTGTTGAGTCGCGTAACCATTCCGCGATGATGTCACCCGTTATGATGAAGGACTGTGGTCCCTGCCAAGCTCCCTCATCATGGAAGCCCCCAAAGCTTCCCATGCGGAAGAACCCTGTGTCTTCTTTTCCTTTGGTATGGAACTTGACGGTTGTATCGGTCGTCGAAGGGAATGCGTTCTCGAAGAGCCGTGCTAGATCGGGGTCTTTCATTCGCGACGTCACATCTTCAATCACCTTTTCGATAGCGTCTGATTGAAATGTCCGGCATTTTGTGCTTGGTCTTTGATAGGGGAGCTCTCGAGGGCCAGTACTGAATGGCCGGCTAGGTGAAAGTGATGTCAGAAGGGTTCGGTATGTTGCGCAATGAGAAGAACGTACTGAGGATATGCTGCATATCGTGTATAGTCGGGACATATGCGATGGTAGTCGCCAAGAGGTCTCTGTTCATCGTCTGGACTGGCGCTGGCAAGGGTCGCGCTCAAGCCAAGCAAGCTTGATGCCAATATGCGAAGTGACATGGTGAGAGGCTAGGAGATATGTTGTGGAGTTAGGTAGGGAAACCTTAGGTTGGAAACATAGCAATTTCTTCGAGCTTAGGTCGGTGTCGATTGGGTGTCAAAGGTCAAAGCCAACATTGAATGAGAATGGAGGTTGTTAGAGTCGTGGTGTTACAGCTGTCGCATTATTATCCCCCCGATTACGTAGGGTGAGACAAGCTCGGCCAGAGCTCCAATTAACGTGGGGCTCATCAGCCAAACCGTAAGGTAGCGTGCGTGCATCATGGCTTATGCAGCCGATGGACATAATGATTTTGATGGAACAGGGGTATCATTTAAAGCTATCTATACATACATACATCGCTCGCTCGCTTTCTGCTTCATATCTATAATTACCAACCCCATGTTCGGCTTGAAGCTGTGAACACTGGGGGCTTCCATTGAATTTTGGTTGGATCCACTGTTCGTTTCCTCTTCAACTTGGTCTTCTCCCGTTGCTGGATCAGCTTCTCAGGAATCACAATCTTGTGGTCGCTCTTGTGGTATACCTGCATTCTGAGAGCTTGCAAGGTATGCTCCACGTCCTGCGTTGTCATAGCCAGCGCTGTTGATATTGCCTCAATCGTGACCTTCTCTTCACGCTCATTGTATCCCATAAGCAGCTCCAGAATGTTCTCTGACCAGTACTGTCGGTAACTCAGCAAACCCAGATCTGACAATGGCTTTTCTGGAGAGCCGAGCTTTCCCTCAATGCGAGAAAGCTCATAAGAGAACTGAATCAGAAGTCGACCATAGCCTTTGCGCTGATATTGCGGCATAGTTAGAATGCAAGCAACATTGTATCCGTCCGCACTCTCTTTTTCCTTGGAGAAATATCCCACTAAATGGCATCCCTTTTCGGTTCGCGCAGTCATAACATAGAATAGGAAGGGATCCACATCATAGTACAGTGTCTTGTGGTCAAGAAACATCTTGGACAGCAAGCAGAGGTTACGGCACCACGTTCGTTGTCGTCGACCATCGATTTCAAAGAATGATATATCCTCGTTCCGGTAAAGCTCGTTTCCAGGTGGATGTTGTAGTGTGCACTTTCGTCGATGCCGCGTAAAGGCCTTCTCATCTCCATAATAACTCAGACAGAATTCGCAAATGAAAATCACATCCTCCTGACTGAAGATTTCGGGATAAGGTGAAAAGTACCAGGGGTAAAGGTCGAAACGCCCAAATTGTACCTTGGAGATATTTCGAATCCGAGATACTTCGGTCGGGTTCTGTGTCATCGAGCCAGATGTGCGGAGCTTCTCGATCTCAACTTCACGGCTGAATTCTGCTGGTTCCCTTTTGACTTCAGCTTCCTTCTCATCTACATCCATATCGTCGCCTCCAGCAGGTGTTGCACCATCAACACTGACGCGAGCTTGGCTTTCTCCGTCGGGCCCAATCGAGGCAGATTTCTGACGATTTTGGGATTCTACGAAGTCGAGAGGGACGTCAGCTTTGAATTCGAGGCACAGAAACTGAAATACCTACCAGTCCATGGATGTGGAGTATTTGCCTCTGAAGCAACTGATTGCTCCCGCTTCCCTGGCCTCTTTTGTGACTTCTTAGAAGGCTGTGTCTTCTTGGATTGTGCAGCTGGCGCTTTTTTCGTTTTGGGGTCTTTGGGCTTGTCCTTTTCTGGGTTTGGCCATTCGACCTCTCGAGTAAAGTCGAGCCTAATCACAGGGACCCATTCATCTAGTCGTTTATTGAAGTTATCGAAGTTGCAATAAAATTGCTTGCCGCTTTTTGTCGTCTTGATGCTAAGAATTTCGGCGCGTCGTGGTTGTCCTTCTTTTTCGACCCAGGCAATACAGCCTGTTGTTATCGTCTCTGGGGTCGCAAGACTTTTTAGTCGAGGCTCACCTGAGCCCACGGTGGGCTCGCCGCTAGGTGTGCCGCCGGCCATGATGGAAATAGGATGGTTGGGTGATATTTGATGATTGTCGCGTTAATGGACTCGTGTCGCAAGATAGAAAATGGAAGGAAATAATCTTGGAGGGGCATGGCAGAAAATAGAATGGAGTTCTTATCGGTAAGGCGGTGAGAGCGATGGTTGCCTATCTATCCTTTCTTAAATGCATAAACTCTGTTAGACTCATCACTCAGAAAGCCGCCCACTCCATCTGGTGCTCTTTTTGCGACTTGGATGAACAGTTCATTTTTTCTTGTATAAATTTTATGTCGGGTGAAATCTTCTTTTGAGAAGATGGCGGCGCTTTCTTCCAACTGGAAGAAGCTCCAGGCAAAACTCAAGGAAGAGTCCGCATCAAAGCCATCTCTCAAGCGCAAATCAGAGACCTTAACAACGAATCCACCACCTAAAAAGTCTAAGGTGCAAAAGTCCCTCCCAAACCCGTCAAGAAGACCAACAAAAGCAGCTCAAACGACAGCCAAAAAGCCAATGGGTGGTGTTCACAGTTCGAAAATTGAGGAGTCAGTACCTGGGACCTCAACATCTCTTGCACTATGGGCAGAAGACAATGATGTGTCTGCAGAAGCCCTGGCAGAGGCATACAGTCTGGGCGCAAAGGACAATTCGATGATGCTCGCCTCCACAAAGGACAAAATCAACCATGGACTCACAGAAGGGATCGAGGTTGGAAAATACATTGCAATCGATTGCGAAATGGTTGGCGTGGGGCCAGGCGGTCATGAATCAGCTCTCGCTCGTGTGAGCATTGTCGATTTTCATGGTGTGCAGATTTACGACTCTTATGTGAAACCTAAAGAGAAGGTTACAAATTGGAGGACAGCGGTCAGTGGAATTGACCAAAAGAAGATGAGATTTGCAAGGGATTTTGAAGAAGTTCAGGCAGAGATCGACAAGCTTCTCCTAGGCCGAATATTGATTGGACATGATCTCAAGCATGACCTAGACGCCCTCATTCTCAGCCACCCTGGAAAAGACATCCGCGATACCGCCAAATTCTCAGGTTTCAAGAAATATGGAAATGGAAGAAAGCCAGCACTGCGGGTTCTCGCTCAAAAGATTCTGGGCGTTGAGATACAGGGAGGCGCACATTCTAGTATTGAAGATGCGCGAGCTACCATGTTGCTGTTTCGCAAGCACAAGCAAGGGTTTGACGTTGATCACGCAAATCGATATGCGCCGAAACCAGCATCAGGCGGCCAAAAAGGCGCCAAATCGAAAAAGAAGAGAAAGTGATGCAGCGGCATAAATAAGCACATCTTCACAAAGTTTCATTAAGATACCCATAGAGCAAAACTATTATTTTTCGGATAACCATGGTTCATTGGAGTACGCACTGAGTTTCGGAGGTAGGGAACTATCCACCTTGACATTCTGAGATCAACTTGTACAATAAAAGCTGTAATTTCTCGTCAGGTAAAAGTATCTGGAATGAGACCAGAGTTCCAATTCATTCAGTATCCAACTTGGGTTCATGTGTTTAAAAGAGTACCTAATAATATATTGGACCCATTTTTGACTGATCGCGCGTGAGATAAGATAAGCCCATCACCCTCGGAGCTCTTTACGCGTCTCGACGCGTCTCCTTCTCTTGACGAGGAACAAACCAACACTACCACAATGTCGCAATCAATACTCTCATTAACACCCGACGAGAACAAATCCAAAGCTGTGGCGAATCTTTTGCCATGTCGTATACACCATGATGGGCCAATTGACCAGGCATCGGCATTTTGGACTCCTGCTACTACGGATGGTTTGTGTTCATGGATACGAATCCCGTTGCCATGAGTTTACTGACAGACTGAAAAGAGGGCACAAAGCTAGCATATTTTCGAGGTAGAAAACTTCAAGGAAAGGTGGTAAAAATGCCAGAACAGTGTCGAGGTGTTGTTGTCGAACGAGCGCCCGAAAACGACCCCAAAAGTGCCAACGAGGACGTGGTAGAGGATCTCGATGCCGACCAAGAGCCAGAACAAATAGGAAGCATGAAAATAACTGCCGAGTTTGACGAGATGGTCGTTTGGGGACACGAGACCGTGGCAGACGCCAGTGCAGATCCTTATGTTCGCAGTATGGAGGAGTGGCTTCAGATGGCCGATCGGGTATGGCGCGATATCGACTGGATAAGAATCTGTTGCTGACTTCTACAGATTCACTCTTACTCGCCCTCTGCAGACACGACACAAAAATAATGTGAACGGCAGTGACTAAGCGTCGGGCTGCTCCATCCACCACAAGCTGCTTATTGACATCGTGGGTTATCAAGATCGTCGCCTCGAACCGACTAGACACTTCAATAATATATCCGAGCAATACTCCTGGCACTCAAAAACTGCGTTAAGATATTGCCCTTCGCCTATTCATGCTGTTATTGAAAATTGGGGCATAGACCTCAGGTAATTGGGAGTAAATCGTTTTGAAATAAGGCCTTGGAGACCAGCACATGCCTTTTATAGCTAAAGTCTTATCTCTAATATCTCTACCTCTGATTAGATATACTTCTGTATGCTAAATTTAAAAAAATAAGTCTATGATTCTAGTAATACTGGTTTTCTTTTATGAAGTCTAAACTCGCTGGCTTCTGACTCTTCCCCGTATGCATCTGGTTAAATGAGCGCTAACCCTAGTCTAAGGGGACGATATGTCCATTCTGACGCTGCCAATGAAGACCAGATTCAATCCTCGCGGTTTCTTTGAGTCTGCGTACTGCGGCGGCTGAGCACTCCATATACCACACGGATGGCTTCCTTGCAAGAGCGCGAAATGTTCTCTGGACAATCTGTCCTTGTCTGTTAGGGTATGGAAGATACCTTGTGTAGTTCCTCGGATCGACATGAGTGTTGAGGCGCCTTTGAGCCGAAGTGTTTCTCAACCGCCTGCGCTCAGGGGGAAATCCTTCGGGCAGTGCTTTAAGATTGATTTGCTTGTCCTTCTAATCCTTGTGATCCTCGTTCCAATCGTGTATCATTATATCAAAGTCTCGAAAATCCTTGTAGCAGGTGGCGAAGAGTTCAAACTCGATCTTTGATCTGCAAGATCGTGAGAGATGTAGATTCCACTCTGGGTTGCTGGCAAAGTGAGGAACCGTGATGGATGTGCTGAAATCGGACAGCTTACCATTGATGATCTGCCTGTGTGCAAGGTCTAGGTCAGTAATTCCGAGTTGCTGTACGTATTTGATGTCTCTGAGGATGCTTTTGGCGCCTTTGTAATCCAAGACTTTGCTCTCTCCGAACTCCTTGATGATACCTCGAATTGGCGGGAGACTACCATCGCTGCAACGAAAACGAGTCCCCATGTCTCGAAGATTAGCGTCCCTGTAATACTCCTCTTCATCACCATCATGATAGCCATCCCAGGTGAAGCTGAGTTTGTGGGCGGGGAGATAGGCGAACTGATTCATCATGGTGCTTTCGTGTGCATCGTCCAGCAGTATATAGCCGAAACATTTGACTGCCAGTTCTTCGTAACCGGTCTCTTAAGTCGGCCAAATGCAGGGCACTCGCAAGTAAAAGGCTCAGAATAAGGGTAGAAGGCTCCAAGTGCGTCCGGATCATCCCAGTTGTCCGGGTGCGCTGGTGAGACCCAGCTTTCGTCGCTCGGGAACCTGAACTACTACTCGTTAGTCTTTGGTTGTACTCTATCTTAGTATGTAAAGGGATACTTGCAAGTTTGAGAGCATAGATCTGACCCCTGATATTTACTTTGAACACAATAGAATGTATTCCTGATCCTAGATGGTCTAAGAACTCGATCTGCTGGGGGCCTTGGAAGTCAAACGCTTTTATCTTGGGACCATTGCCCTGCGGAAGCGGAACTAAGTCTGCAACTGACTGTGGCCTCTCGGGATACATTGTTTCTTAATAATAAAAGCAATTTGGTATGTTGAATAGGTAATCACTGAAATGCTCGTCTTGATTGCATTGGGTTAATATTCAGTAGAAATCATGGCTCGGCACCTGGCCTTATAAGCTCCTTCCGTTCCATACACTATTATGTGACTACAAAGTTCATTCATCCCTTTCATAAGGCATGATTTAAAGTGTTCAGTCTGTAAACACGTCTTGGGCTGACAATCTGGCTTTGCTGGGCCCATTGTTGCTATTTCCGAACAAAGACACCATGGTGTTTACTCGACACTTGTCTTGTTCCACAACGCCGGCCTTTAAGTCGGTCTTTGTGCTTTCATAAATGTTGACTTAGGTTTTGACAAACCTGTGAACCAATTTGCTTTTGAGGACTGGATGGAATGTGCTTTCATTATGACAAAGAGTTCGTTGTGCAGGACATCAAACCAAGCCATCTGTATTTCAACCTGGGCCGATATGCTAATGGGTATGTATGCATTGTCTTTCATCCAGACGTATCTTGGATTACTCAAATGGGACTCTAGCTGATAATTTCCGGTCGTAATCCTTTTTCTTTTTAAGAACTGGCGGTCTTTTTGTAGCATCTAGGTTGATCACCTTGTGAATTAAGCTATGCCAGTCTACTTCTCGTCCAGGTCCGTCGTGATACCAATCTCTCGTGTTGCTTCAATATCATGCTGAAGAAAATTAAGCTTCTTCTCTAGACGAGCAAAGCAATCTGGGCCCAATGGTAATCTCAGGATCTTTCCCTTAAGGTGACCTGCTGCTCCCTCGCCCGTGGCCACTTCGAAGATGATGTCCACGGCCTTACTGGGATCTCCGGCCTGCTTTCCAGCAGCCTTGTCAAACTTCTGGAGTGTTGCTTCCAACACCGTTCCTTGATATGCTTTTTCGCCAGAAATATTGCTCTTGACGCAGGCCTCGAGGAAATTTGTACGGAACGCACCGGGCTCAACCAGCAAAACATTGATACCAAACTCTTTGACCTCCTTAGATAGACTCTCGCTCAAACCTTCGAGAGCAAACTTGCTGGCACTGTAGATTCCGCAGCTGGGTTGGGCATCTTGGCCAGCGATACTGCTAATGTTGATGATGGTACCGGAACCCTGGCCCCTCATTCCGGGGAGGGCAGCTTGAATGGTGTATAGAGGACCAAATAAGTTTGTCTGAATCTGATGTTCGGCTTCGGCCTCCCTTATCACAGGATTTAGTGTGCGCTCGGTTATTTTAACAATAAAGGGCTGACTCACGTAAAAAACTCGATGCCTCCCAAGACGGAGTACCCGGCGTTATTCACCAAGAAGTCGATCCTCCCATAAACCTTCTCTGCATCTTGGACTTTCTTGGTAATGCTGGCCTTGGATTCAGTCAGGTCAATGGTGACGATCTTTCCGCCAGCTTCTTCGATTTGGCGGACAGCATCGGCTGATCTTGTAGTGTCCCGAACAGTTGCAATGACTCTGTGTCCTGCTTTCAAGACTCTCAGACTGAGAAGCAGGCCAAGGCCGTTGGAGCTTCCGGTAATGAACCAAACTGGGGTCGCCATTTTGGTCTGATTGATTGTCGATGAGACTCGATGCTAGAGGCCGCTGTGTAAGTTTCGATTTCGATCTGTGGATTGTTTCAACTCATATGCGCGGATACTGTGCTGTCTTATAGTGTTGACATCACGGACTTAATGGTTCTTTATTCCCGTTTAACTTCGTCGGGCGACAGGCATTTGGTGATGAAGCTCCACACCATGTTGCTTATCACCGATCACGTATCGGAAATACAATAGCAACGTTGGTACTGAAACAGAAAGTTTCACATGATGAAAGTTTTAATAAGGAAACATGACACTCGTATACGTAGAAGTGTTTATGCTGCTCAAGGTTTTGTGTACCTTTCATAATCCATGTAAAGTTTCTATAAGTCATCAATAGGCTAGAGGCAACAGCATCTAACGTAAACCAGCAGAGCAGGCGGAATATATGTAGTAGGTACTTACCTAAATTTTAACTTGTTGAGGCTGCGTATTGCAGGTACTGGACCTCACGCACAGGTGGTCAGTCAACCTTAAAGAGGCCCTGGAGCAAAGCAACCCAAGTATTAAGCATTTTCCCACCGACCGCCACCCGCATCACTCACTGTGTGTGTAGTCCTTCGACATCAAGGCCTCCTCCTCCTTCATGAGCCTCCCATCACGTCCCGTCCCTCTAGACCTTCCCACGCCTTCCCCCTCTCCCTGCCGTCTGATTCCACCCACTCATTTACCATCAAGTGACGCATTAGGTAGTAGGCATCATCTTTGTTCACAGATCACGACGTCTCATTAACATTGTCCAATGACTGAAAGAGACCTCCAGGTGCTTGTTATCGGGAAAGGTGCCCGAGAGCATGCCCTGGCCTGGCAGCTGAGCCGAGCCAGATCAGTCAAACATGTTTTTGTATTCCCTGGCAATGCTGGCACACATGGAGTTGCAGCCAGCAATAGCACAGCCGGGATTTCTGCCCTTGAAGGCGTCAGTGGCTCGGAATATCACAACCTGGCGAAGCGTGCCAAAGAAATCGGTATAGGTTTGGCAGTTGTTGGGCCTGATGACGACGTGGTGAATGGCATCGAAGAATTCTTTCGCAAAGGTCAGGGAGCAGCTATCGACCTCTGTCCATCAACCTTTCACTGACATTACCTCTTTTTAGTTGGCGTGCCTTGCTTCGCACCTTCGCGCGAGGCCGCAGAACTTGAGGGCTCCAAAGTCTTTGCGAAGGAGTTTATGAATAGATTTGACATTCCGACTGCCCACCACCGGAGCTTTGACAACCTCGAGGCTGCCAGTGCATACGTGCGCCATGTTTTCACCGACAAAGACCACCGTATCGTCATCAAGGCAAACGGCCTCGCCGCAGGTAAGGGCGTGGCTCTCCCTGAAACACTAGAAGAAGCACTGCAAGATCTTCGCGGCATCATGAGCGACGGCAAATATTCTACAGCGGGCTCCTCAGTCGTAATCGAAGAGTTCATGGACGGATACGAGATCAGCATCTTGACCTTTAGCGACGGCAAGACCTTCTTCTCTCTTCCGCCTGGGCAAGACCATAAGCGTATTCTAGAGGGAAATAAGGGACCCAACACTGGAGGCATGGGCGTTTACTCACCTGTGCCAATGGTGACCGCAGATGTCTTACAGAAGATTGATCAAGTCATCTTGAAACCTACATTTGATGCTCTAGCAAAAGAAGGTGAGCTGCCCGTCGTATCTTGTTTCAATTAGACCGCTAACAACCCAACCAGGCCGTCCTTTCTGTGGCCTGCTGTTCACTGGAGTCATGGTCACCAAATCGGGCCCTAAAGTTATCGAGTATAACGTTCGCTTTGGCGACCCGGAAACCCAAAGCTCGATGCTTCTTATTCACGAAGACACCGACCTCGCAAGTGTCATGCTATCATGTACAAGTGGGACACTCGCACAAGTGAAGAACAGCATCAGAATTAAGCCAGGTTTCGCATGCAATGTTGTTATTGCATCCGGCGGATACCCAGGGGACTACGAAACTGGAAAGGTTGCTTCACTGAGTTCTCCACCAGAGGGGGTGGTTATCTTTCACGCTGGGACTCGTAAGGAGGATCATTTGCTGAAGTCCACGGGAGGGCGTGTCTTTTCGGTTGCTGCTTACGGTGATACCCTTGAAGAGGCACGTCGCAAGGCATATATGGGTGTTGACTGCGTGTCTTTTGAAGGCATGGTGTACAGGAAGGACATTGCTTTAGGGGGTCTGGCCAAATAAGGAGTAAGGAAGGCCACCACACCATACACTAGATTAATTCAAGGATGTAGGACCCGATGTAGAGCTACGTTGCGATTGTCGCTCCTATGTAGCCCAGTCCAGGTTGCTGGGTTCACGAATGCTCAATTGAGTCTTTTGCTAGCAACACCCACCGGTCTGGCTTAGCCCCCATCGACTACTATGCACAACAGCCTCTTGCTCGCTCGGTTGTTATCACTTTTCTCAACGCCGGCTCAACTCTACAGTCCACGCGTTCTGACATGCACAGGCATACCATCCTTGACTCGTGGCGGCGAGTCAGTTCCAACTTGATAGCAACGATCATCCCAGACAGTCGGCCGTGCCTTTTCAGAGTTTGTCGTTCCACTATACGAAAGGCTTTGTTCAGTAATACAGCCCGCGACGTGATTGAGAAACTAGGAGACTTACTTGATCTGGTCCCATTCTTCCCACGCACACTCGATATCGAAGCATCTCGCTACCAGTACCATGGCTAGTTTCATCTCGAGGGTGGCAAGATGTTGCCCAATGCAAACCCGTGGCCCGGCCTCGAATGAACGCCAGCCGTTGGGTGGCGGGTACAAGGGATCCTCCGGATCAGTGACAAGAAAACGTTCTGGAAGGAACTCCCAGGCTCTATGCCAGATCTCAGGGTCGCGATGGATTGCATATGTCCCGTCCCAGACAATGAAGTCCTCGGTTGGCAGCTTCTTCCCTTCAAATCCAGGATCGGAGCCCGGCGGACCCACGAGGAAGAACCCGGGCTCGCCACGACGCATTGAACCGACGTTGGTATGATAACGCATAGATTCACGAAGGACAGCTAGTGTGTAAGGGAGCTGGTTCAGCAGCTGTGGGTTCTCCCTTATCACACCAGCAACACCCCAGGCATTTGGGCCAAGGACTGCATCATGCTCCTCTCGCAATTTGGCCAAAACATCTGGATATTCGCTGAGCAGGCGGAACAGCCAAGCAATAGTTGCAGCACTGGTATCAAAACCTGCGAAGAGGAAAGTATTGATCTGCCCAATGGCCATCTCCAGAAAGTCAGCGTCAAGCTCCATGTTCAGTTGGTCCTTGTCGTCCTGTCCCGCTCCTTTCTGTTCAGCTCTCTCGGCATCGAGAGCTTGTACGATTAGATCAACCAGTGTCTTTCCCTTTGCTGTGCGATCCTGCTGAAGCTTATTCATGCGCTCTTGAAGAACCGGAGTGAAGCTTTTGACAAGAGTTCTGTAGTTCTGCCAGAGTTTGAAATGGCGCCACGGATTGCAGTATTGGATGAAGTTGGCGGGATTGACGAAGAAGTACATCCTAGAAATGGTGTCAAGGAGGGCGGCACAAACAGGCGAGCTTTTTCCCCACTGCTCGTGAAATCGAATGTTCCTTTGTGACGTTATTGATATCCCAGGACTTGACGTCGGCAAGTCTTTCGAGACACAGTGGAACTTACAGAAAGAGACGAATGATAACGTCGAGAGTGAGATTGGCAGTGGCATCTCCAAGTGGGAAGACCTCGCCCCATTCTCCGTTTTTTCCTGCTTTGCTCTTGAGAACATTGGCAAAGTCCTCCACCTCTTCCAGAATGTCTGGTAAACGACTGTTGATATTTTGAATGCTGAATGCTGGGCTCAGTCTTTTACGCCAGACCTTCCACTCCGGGCCCTCCATGGAGGCCAAATCGCGGTTCTTTGTGAGGGGATAGAGAACATGCTTCTGTTCATAAGCCTTGGGTAGTGAGTGTTCTTGTGTGAACTGAGCCGAAACATGTGCGTTGAGAGAGATAACCATCGGCGCTGTGAAGGGCCAAGTATCGATGTAAGCAACAGGTGGACATTTTGTGCATTGAGGGAAGAGTTCCCGCCAGTTCTCTTGAATCTTCAGCATCAGGTAATCGCCGTGAGCATCAGATGGAAGTGTTGAGACAAGTTTCCCAATGACTTCAAGGTGGCCGAGAATCATAGAATGTTTCATAATGGGCTGTCTCTTGCATAAGAAACTGAAGGTATTTAGTGGAGGCAGGAATACATACAATTCCCTGATCCTTGAGGGCCTGGAACTTCTTGCGAACTCGATAACCTTTGCGAAAGGCGTGGACGAGTAACGCGACCAGTATCACGCCTGAGAAGCGGAGGAGGCGCGTGAGGAGCGAGGCGCCGTCATCCTGAAGCCCAAGAAGCCACATCTTGGCCAATGGGGTTTGTTATACTTACAACTCCTGAAAACTGAAGATTGTGGATGCTCGGGAAACGTTTAGAAAGCCAGGTTGCATCGTAATCAGGGGAAAGATATTCTTTCCTGCTGTCAGACAGCCACAAAAACGAGATCCTGGTTGAAATTGGCCAATCAGCCGTTCAATGATAAGCTGAACTGCCCCGCTATCACCAATTGCCGTGTACCTTGGATTGATGATCAGTCAGCTGTGATTGCAGATATCTTTGCCTTCCAAGTACCAAGTTGAGCATTTCAACAGTATGGACACTATATCTATCTCAGCCTTTCAAGGTTTGATATGTACCCGGTGCGATGTCGTTACAGTCTAGACTCCTAATCAGGAAAGGCGGATTCTGCCTCTCTATCCGCAAACTAACACTGTTGGCCGTGTGACTGGCGCGCATAGAAGTGAAAATTATGGGGAAAAGCTGGCATTATCCATCGAATCATTATCATCTGGGAGTTCATCCTCTGGCTCGAATGATGGCGCTTGGTGAGAGGGGCCAACGTCGGTGTTTAGTGCTCCGATGTGGGGTTTTGAGAGAGATACAGCAGATGAGTGAACGCACGTAGGCTATTCATATAATAATGCCCCTCCTCTTCTTCTCCCTTTAACACATTGATTGCCCTTTTGCTTGTGTCATTGTTGGTTATCAAGAATATTCATCATGTCTATGTCCGTCGAAGATGCCACTAAAGTGCGAGAGGGTTTTCCTAAACCCTTTCCCAATATTCCCAACAATGTGGTTGAGCAGCTTCGCTTGAATGGAAAGGTCCTCGTTGTTAATGGAGCTGCCGATGGTCTAGGGTATGCGGTAGCTGAGGGCTACGCTGAGGCAGGCGGAAATGTTGCGCTTTGGTATAACTCGTGAGTTGCACAGAATACCTGCCATTCGAGTGATGATATCACTGGCCTAATACGTGTTTCAGGAATGACGCTGCCGTTGAAAAGGCTCGACTACTCTCAGAGCAACATGGCATCAAGGCATCCGCTTACAAGGTCGACGGTGGGTACTTTTCTCTGGACAGAGCCTCTAGCAGCAGCTAACACAGATGTTTCCCTCAGTATCCGACTCACAGCAGATTCAAGATGCCCTAAAGGCTGTTCTTGAAGATTTTGGCAAGATCGATGTCTATGTTGCAAACGCAGGCGAGTGTTTCCTGGCCATTGATCATGGTATTCTGGATAGAGCTAATAAATCGGTGATAGGCATGGCAATTTCAAAACCCATCCTTGAGCAAACTCTGGAAGAATACAGGAAACAGATGTCGGTGAATGGTAAGTGATCACTCCTGATGTCTTTGGCCCTACTGACAACCATATAGTTGACGGAGTTGTATTCTCTGCCAAATACGCCGGTGCGATTTTCAAGCGTCAGGGTTTCGGAAACTTCATTATCACCTCCAGCATGAGTGCCCATATCGTCAACGTGCCAACTGATCAGCCAGTCTATAACGGGAGCAAGGCCTTTATAACACACTTTGGAAAGTCTCTTGCTAGGGAATGGCGCGACTTTGCTCGTGTGAACATCGTATCTCCTGGTTTCTTTGATACAAAGATGGGTGCGAGCCCTGAGGCGCTCAATGAGGCGTATCGCATGGCTGTTCTTGGAAGACAGGGACATGTCAAGGAGATCAAGGGTCTTTACTTGTACCTTGCTAGCGATGCTTCAACTTATATGACTGGAAGCGACCTGCTGATTGATGGAGGCTACGTGTTGCCTTAAGACAGTTGAAGAACGGCACTCGGAAGTATCGTGGATTTATTTTACGATGGTCGGGATTAATTAAGAGTATGAATTAGTATCCACCTATCCAACAATGATCACCAAGTGGAGTTCAAGGATGATTTCATATTCTCATCTGTCTACGTAAATATAGTAGAAAAGACTATTGAACCTAGGGCAGAAAGCCCGCCGCTATTCAATATAGTTTTTCTCATTGAGAGTCTATGGCTGATTAACCTGCCTTTTCCATTACGATCACGAAAATCAAACTTTGTATATACTATCGATCATTTTTCAAGATAGTGTCGAGTAGTCATATCCAAGCCAACGATATTATGAACTAGATTGGCCCACCACAACTCGGTCATCCCCATCCCCCAACATTCCAATTCTCTGTTCTGATTGCTCGCGATGGAGAGGTGACATCGCTAATGCAGTCATGCTCCCCCTCCTTCGGAAGACAGTGATCCGAAGATAATCATCACCTGACTGCGATTACAGTAGCAGCCGTGTCCAATACACATATATATTGTAGCCAAAATTTCATAATTCCAACAGCATCCATACAGTTGCGTCTCTAGTCCTTTGATTCCGGAGCCTTTCTACCTTACTTTACATTATGAGCGAGACGGTCAGTATTGTCCTAGCTTATGATAAATACTGGACTGACAAAAGGTTGATAGAATCTATCCTGTTTTCTCTATGGTCCCGAAGACGCTCGCTTCGGTGAGAGGCCAATCCCTCGGATTGAAGATCCGAGGGATGTAATTGTGAAGATTGCATACACAGGTGTTTGTGGTAGCGATGTGAGTATCAATCCAACAGTCCTCGATATAACGTTGACAGTAGCAGGTTCATTTCTGGACAGAAGGCGGCTTTGCAAGAAAAGTCTCTGAGGAGCATCCTCTGGTGATGGGTCATGAAGCTTCCGGAATCATCTACAAAGCTGGCCCAGCGGTTTCGAACCTCAAGCCTGGTGACCGCGTGGCTATTGAACCGGGCTTCTCTTGTAAGAGTTGCACATACTGCAAGTCCGGACGATACAATCTCTGCCAGAAGATGAAGTTCGCTGCGGATCCCCCGTCGACACACGGAACGCTTTCTCAATATTTCAAGATCCCAGAGGACTTCGCATATAGGATTTCCGACTCTACCAGCCTGGAAGAGGCTGTTCTAGTGGAACCTTTAAGTGTCGCTGTCCATGGTATTCGTCTCGCCGATGTACGGCCTGGCCATAGAGTCATAGTCCAAGGAGCGGGGGCTGTGGGCTATCTGACGGCGGCAACAGCGTGGGCCTATGGAGCCAAGCAGGTTGTCATCACCGATATCAACGCGAACAAACTTGAGTTTGCACAAAAAGGTCTCAATTGCCAAACCTTTGAGCCCCATTTGAGTTCAACTTCAACAACTGAACAGGAAGCTGCTAGGTTGAAACAAGAGACTGGCCTTGTTGATGGCGCTGACGTTGTGTTGGAATGCACCGGAGTCGAATCATCAGCACAACTTGGTATCTATGCTTTGAGACGCGGAGGTGTTTTTGTCCAAATAGGACTTGGGAAAGCTATGCAGAATTTGCCTCTCCATGCCATGTGCGAGAGAGAAATGGTATTAAAAACCTCGTTTCGATATGGTCCTGGGGATTTTGAAATTGCACTTGGGCTTCTTGAATCCGGAAAGGTGTCGGTTTCGTCTCTGATCAGTAGCATTACTCCCTTCAATCAAGCTCCGGAAGCGTGGAAGAAAACTATGAATGGCGAGGGTATCAAGAATCTGATTGAAGGGGTTCAGGATTGAGACGGATGCTCAGGAACCACTGTCAAGTTCGATATCTGGATACAGCAACTACTTGGAGCCTATCATTGCGTGTGCTTTAACTATATCCGAGTAGAAGAAAAGAGTACCAGTTTGGGTGTCAGTCAAGTGCAGATTTCTGTTCTGATACGACGACATTTTCTCGTCTTTGACAGTGACACTATTCCCGTCGCAATGCCGCTAGTTCCCATCTCGGTCGACAATATAACATCGACATGACCATCAAAACGACGGCGAAGAACCAATCTGAATTCGAGGAGAGATGATAGTCTAATGAGATAACCCGTACCAAGATGTTTTTTCAACAAATGGATGTCTTTTCCATTTTCAATTGTATGCTCCATGCAATTCTAGTCCTCCATTTACTGATCAATCCATCGTGTAGCAGAGTTACTAACTAACTAGTGTGTCAGTTTCATTGTAGCCCGCTTACCACTCCACATCTTTCGTGGTTAGCAAGGATAACTAATCATGACTCAATCGCAAACTCTGCTCCGATCTAGACTCGTATAAGACTCAAGAAATTGGCCATTAACTTTCATGCTCAACAAATTATTCATTTTTGCAGGCACAATTTGGTGATCATGGCCGATTCGTCACCGATAGTGGCCTCGCCGCCCCGACGGAATAGCCAGCAGGCCGACACTCCTCAATCAACCACATCGACTAATAACAATCGCGACGGGGCATTGGTACTACACGCCAATTCCTCAGCCACAGCTTGGTGGTCACAATTTCGATATCCAGTCATTACTGCTGGGATCGTGCTCTTACTGAGTCCCTTCACCTTCTTATGGCCTGGTCAACAGTCGATCGATCCCACGAATTATGCAGAGCGTACCAAGCGAATCCTCAAGACGACGCCGTAAGCCAACTCTTGATCTTACTCTAAGAGGATCGCACTGACAGTCCATAGTCTAATTGACGGCCACAATGATTTACCGTTCATGCTCCGCCTTGAACTCAAGAACCGCATCTACGATGAACGTTTCGACTTTACTAATCGATTGCTGGGCCATACAGATCTACAGCGTCTGAGGCAAGGCATGGTCGGAGGTCAATTCTGGAGCGTGTATGTAGACTGTGATGAACAGCAAAAGCACTTTGAGGATCCTTCTGTGAGTGGCAATTCGTTTGCCAAATTCTCTCTCGTGTTCGACCGCTGCTAATCTCCTCAAAGTGGATCGTTCGAGACACGCTTGAACAAATCGATGTGACTCGACGCTTCATCCAAGAGCACCCCAAAGACTTGGAGTATTGCGATACAGCGGCCTGTGCTAGGAAGGCCTTCAAAGCAGGCCGCATCGCAAGCATGATTGGCATTGAAGGTGGCCACCAGGTTGGTGGCAGCGTTGCAAGCCTTCGGCAGATGTACGAACTGGGAGTGCGATACATGACTATTACTCACAATTGTGATAATGCATTCGCTATGGCAGCTTCAACTGTTGCCTCCGGATCTGCGGACACTGGACTTGCAAAGCTTGGAAAGGTAGCCATCAAAGAGATGAACAGGTTGGGAATGATGGTTGATCTATCGCACGTTTCTCATCAGACAATGAGGGATGTTCTCAGTATTGCTAGAGCGCCGGTAATCTTCTCGCATTCTGGAGCATACGCTATTGAGCCGCATCTCCGAAATGTCCCCGACGATGTTCTTCGACAGGTCAAGCACAACGGCGGCATAGTTATGGCCGTGTTTCTCAATCGTTTCCTCAACATGAAGCATCCCGAGCAAGCATCAATACACGATGTGGCTGATCACATCTTCCACATCGCAGAAGTATGTGGCTGGACTTGCGTTGGAATCGGTGCGGATTTCTTTGGCATGTCAAATGTGCCTATTGGACTAGAGGATGTTTCAAAATATCCCAGTTTGATGGAGGTGCTCATGCAGCGAGGTGCAACAGATGAGCAGATTCGTCTGCTTGCAGGAGAAAACATTCTCCGGGTTTGGAGAAATATTGAAAAGAGCGCTAAAGCAATTCAGGCTACAGGTGAGAAACCTGTCGAAGAGGAATATGAAGGACGAGAATGGCATAAGGGATTTTCAACTGATCCCTACATGCTGAGGGGAGGCCTTGAGGAGGCCTTGAGGAATGGGGCCAAGATTGAGGAAGATGTCTTCGATTTAGATGCCGAAGGAAGGCCAAAGATTCTGTCTACTTAGACTTGTCTATAAGAGAAAAGGGGAAAAAAAAGTCTTATGAAAAACTGTCTCTGTTTGCCTATTAAGTATGCAAAACCATAGGGTTCATAGACAGACAGGTAGATCTCAGAACCCCTTCAACCCAGGTAACAGAAGCTCTGTGATGTCAATACCGGAAAATGACTATCATCATTATTTAAAGTAAAGAATACCGCAAATCAAATCTCCATCATGTAGAGTATTTGAATATGTCAACCAGCGCCTCAGATAAAGACCTTCCTCTCACCCCGGCGGCTATGCACCTTCTCTACACCTCGAATAACATTCGCCAAACGAACCATGTTTCTTGTTACTCCGCGCTTGCTCAAAGGATTGACATTTGAGTTTTCGTGCATAGGTACCTCATCTAAATTCAAGGCGAGACTTGCAGCGGCGTAGCCAGCAGTCTTAGCATTGTCGAGGAATGCCACCTGATTGATGTTCTTAATGTCATCACACGGAGTATGATAGCAAGAGTCCAAAGGCCCGGCATTGCTGTTGCCAAGGGCGATTTTGTATAAGGCTTAAGCGTCTTGTCGAGACTACACATAATTAGTCTTTTCTACTCAAGAGGTATCAGATCAGAGGGTGACTCGTTACTCTTCTGCTTTGATATCATCCGCTACACGTTGGGGAGTGAGCTGCTTGCATGCACAAGCTCCTGCAGAGAATAACGCAAGAGTGCGAATGAAATTATTAGCCTTCATCTCAAAGTCTAAAGAAGTGAAGCACTTGTGCCATTTTCAAAGTGACTTAGAAGATCTCATTACTTAAATAGAGAGACAATACATTGCGTGCAACGGTGCCTTCGCACAGGAACGCCACCCTCGTACTCGGACCATAGTCTTTGGTTCTTACAGCAACTTAAAACCCGGCAGAATCCTTCTAATCCTGCCAAATGTCGCATCGCCACAGGCATCACTAGGAAGGTATCCCAAAATTAAAGGGATTGGCCCGGGGAACGTAACTAACTAGGCTAAATATTGGGACGCGACCCTATTTGATATATGCTCCATTGGCCGAAGCTTAGCTATGGTTTGATAGCGAGCTGACCATTCAGTGCTTGAGCATCAGCGGACCAATCTATACAAATATGGGAACAACAGGTTGATCTCCCGTAATTGGGGGCCTGCTATGTTAGCTGATGAAGAGTCTGAGGCACATAGTCCGAGATATCTGATCCGAGCTGGCCTATCACATGAGTCCAAACGCTCTGGTCTTTGATCTTTACCCGACTTGGGACAATCATTTCTCTGCAATCAACTACCTAGAGAGTTGGAAATTCCTTATATTTTCTCATCAGTTTCGCGGTACTCAATCAACCCTGGCTATCCCATTCCGACTATTCATGGCTTCTTCCAACATCCTGAACTAGCCTTCAAAGGAATCAAACCAAGCAACTTGTCTCAGTGTTACCTTTAGTTCAATCCAGTTCAATCCAAGTCGTTTAATCGTAATAGCTATCATCTCTGCCATCCAGCTTCTGTCATGAGTCCCTTCAGTCACTGCCGCTATAACAAGTACCCAGACCTGGAGTTCTTCCAACCCATTCCATGATATTTCATAATCTGCCAGTAGGCGTGAAAGTTGAGGTTTGCGATAATGGATGGCACCGAGTGTGTGATGACTGTGCTCAGCGGTCGTGACAAGAAACCTCAAAGCGGCCAAACGCACGGCTTGGTGGATTAGTGATATTCCATAAGAATGCACCTCTGGCCCTTCTGATGGCATGTGCCTTGGTACTAGGAGAAGAAAGTATGGGCTATGTAGGATAGTTTCACAGTAACGGAACGTCGACTCCTCCCAGTGGTGAGACGCCTTGGCAACTCTTGTCAGTGATAGAAGAACCGAGCATAAATCTGAAAGAACTGGCGACAAGTCTCTCAGAGCGCTTAGAGTTTTTTCCAGAACGTGTGTGATTGTGGGCGGCTCAGGCTGAATCTAAAGGTGTGAAGGAGCAGCAAATCTCGGCGGGCGGTCCAGAGACAGGCTCCCAATAACATCTGACCTGTGAATATGAACATGGTTAGTTTCCGATCTGCGGCAAGTTCTAACTGTTGCCTACCAAATTAAAGACAGTAACAAATATGATGAACGAAGCCTATCTACTCCTCCGCGGCCGCGCACCAATGTCTCTAAGCTATGTAATAACAACTTTGTTTAGTGCATTCTTGATTCGTCAGCAACTTCCACGTCAGATCCAGCCACGAGAGGACTCCAAACGAATCGCGATAAGGTCACGTCGAAAAGCATACAGAAAGTGGGTTCATGATTCTAGTTCTCCGGGTCTAGAGCAACTTAGCAAGGCATCAAGTATAGTTTTCGGTACTTTATATTGAACCCCTGGTAAAATAAGAGAGGCTCCAATACATACATAAGTTTGATCTGCAATGACACGACTCGCTAGAAAGCACATCGTGATACTTTTAAAACAATCGTAAGCCTATCACTGGCCTCCATTCCTCAGAGCTTCCCCTGCATATTACCTCTCAGCTCAATCCATAATGTAATCTGACTCGCCCTTGAACCAACATCCTGGACACTGTATGGACTCTCTTGTGAACCAAGACTCTGCTGCTTCATTGGCGGCACATCGATCCACAGACCGAAGATTCTTCTCGCTTATCATCTCCCTCCAGTATCTTACTCTTTTAGGTCGATAGCGAAGACAGTCGCAACACAGTGCCATTGTCCGTTTGGGATGACCTTTGAGAGTCAGAGGTCTCATGCGCTTGAGTAGGTTCTTGACATGTGAACAATAACGTATGCTGGAGAACACATGGCTACTGGCTGATGTGATGTGGAGTTCGGTGGACAAACAAAGACGATAGAACAAGGATTTGCAAGTGAGTCCAAGACAGAGTCTGTCTTCAACCACGATATAGGACGTGATCTCGAGCAATATCTCATTCGGGAGAGTCTTGAATAGTGCAGATTGGTCTCGTTTGATTTGCAATAGCTGTATGGTGTTACTTGTACGTTTCCCTTGAATATATTGGGCTGTGAAGGTCGTTTCAATTGTCAACTACGTACCTTTTGTGAGACAACAAACGGTGCGGTAGGACACACGCACGGGCGCATCTGATCATTTTGATGGAAATTTGTGAAAGCCATTTTGCTGAATAACAAGTAGCTGCGGGAGAAGCTAAGTTGATGTTTAAGGAAGAAAATTCATTACGAATGCTTCCATTGAGAATTTGTAGCATGTCAAGATGAGAAAAATAAAACAGACCTCCAGTGAATAGGTGTTGGCATCTTCCGAACTCAAGGTGGATGCTGAAACTTGCTGGCACTGGCAGGCTCCTAATTTTGATGCTCTTACTATGGGATGACTGCGGCCTACAAGATTAAGCTTTGGACTGCGAATACAGGTGATAAATGAGCACACACTATTCCCACCCCTAATATAAGCTTTTACCCAGAAGCTTTAACGATGACCAATAAATCTTTGATACTCTTACATTCTGGAACAGTAGCCGAAGTTCATATCCTCATCTTCCAATCGTCATAATAATTCCTATTTCGAGCCTATACTTATGCAGCTCTTAGCCTCGATATACCACCACCACCGACTTAAATCAGAAGAGATCAAGGCTCATAACTCATAGCACAAAACCTGATTATTTTTCAATGAAAATTAATACCTCAATTTAAACTATAATATTCATTGAGTCTCCAATACATACATCAAGAAGTGCTACGACAGCAACATGGATATGGCGGAAAACTTGGCAACTGAGCTTCCTCCATTCAAGCCAAGTTCAGTCGTATTATCAAACGAAAATGCATGATAATCACTAAGGGATCCATTACGCCCAGAAACTAGATCAGGAATAAATACAAGATGCAAGTAATCAGAATCGGCTGGGCGAACTTGGCGGAGCTTGTGAATCGTTGATCTGGGGTACCTAGGCTGTTGATAGATGCGGCCAAGTGACAGTACCCAGCCGCCAAGAGAGTTTCTTATTAGAACAACATCCGTCTTTATTAGTCAGAAGCTTGTTTCTTGGCTTGCTGGGATAGCTACAACATACATTGATAGAGCCTTGGTAATAGTCTTGGCCAGCAGTAACTCCACCTGCTTTTGATGTGTCGGGGACATTGACAAGGTACTGGCCTTAGCCTTGTGAAATAACAACATTTATCGAAGGCAGCAACAATTTAAAGTGCTAAAGGATGTTAACCTGAAATCCGTGGGAAAGCGAGGTGACTCTGAGCCAGGAGTGTACGGTATGTAACGCATCCAGTAAGAAAGAGGCCTGGCTGAAGCCTCAATCTCAAGTTGCTGGTCTCGCATGTGACAAACAGTTTGAAGCATTGCGTGGCGAATCTGATCTAATTCTTTTATCACCATTAAGCTTCAACGGTCTCAAATCTATCTCTTGACTCGGTGCAAATCTGCCAAAATCCACGTTTCTAAAGGCTTAGCATCAGGTACGGTACAGCCCCACCCAGGTACTTACTTGGCTGCGTCTAATGCTGTAACACCTCGGGCGTAATAGGGAGTGATAGCCTTAGAAATATGACCAGTTTGTCACTGTGCACCAATGCCTCCTTGGGTGCTTGGCAAGCTGCAAGCCAAGTCACCGGCCGGTTTAAGCTACGAGTTCACGGAGCGGAAGTTAGCCAAACGGCAATGGATCTTGGCAGACACTCTGAGTGGATGATCGTTCCGAGATCTTATCGGTTATAAATATTATGCCCAGAGTTTTCACGGAATCTGGCCGTTGAGAAAAGAAACAAGACTATTACTACTAGTTGTCGATCTCAAGCGGCCGCGGAATAGGGTCGACTTAGCCGCCGTTATAAATGCAACTCGCTCGGACACAGGATACGAAGGCCTGCATGGTTTAGGTCTGGTCACTGTCTCACAGACTACTGCACAAAGTGATGAGCAGCCGTTATTTCCTATACCCTCTGCACAGAGTACAAAAAACAGTACGAATGGGGTTCACCCGGGGAAAACGCGGGGTCTGGGGTTACCAGCAAAATGAGGCCCTCAACAAACCAATGAATCCCTACCAGTCTCATATTGCTTCGTTTCCGCTAAATTAGCAAGAAAATTAGTTGCAATATCAGACACTTCAGCAGTGATTCCCCTGCTCTGATGAACCAATCGGGGGATTTGATAGCTCGATACCCTGTGTTCTTGGTATCACTTATTTTGTCTTTGTAGCTCAAAAAGCAACCGTAGCTTGATTATTAGTGGAATCTTTTGTCATAAATACTCCTCCAAGCCAAGGCAGCCTGAGTCTCAACAATAAGCGCTTAGAAAGACGCTTCATCATCACAGTTTGCGTTGAAATGATCCCGGTCAGCACGGCCGCATTTCACGCAATGCTTCAAAGAATGCTTAATGGTCAATTTTTCTGCTTATGCTCACCGAGAAGTCACACTACCGGAGATGTGCAGGACAACAAGATGCTTCTCGTTGATTGCTCGGCGTTTGGACCGCGCACGCCGAGTGCTGAGGCCCGAAGCCGCCACTTCGGCTGTGCCAAGTCTCAACGGAGCGGAAGGTGGAGCATCGCGGCGGAGCACGTGACTCGTACGACTTTTATCTTAGCATCAAGGGAGCGAGCGGAGTGGATATGGAGGCGCAGGTCGTGGCGGAGGAGACTGAGGTTCCGGGAAGGCCGAGAAAGTGTAAATGTACTGTTCACTGGGCATTAAACGCGAAGAGACGAGGAACTTTTTATAGTTGATAGGGGATATGGTTCCATCAGGAAGTCAATCAGGAGGCCTGTAGAAGAAAGACGGCAAAGAAATATTCCACATTGAAATGATGACACCAACGATCGCGGGTGCAAACTCTGCTTTATCAGTGCGGCGTGTCTCACCACTAACCACATAATACGAACAAACCCGATCCAAGAGACGAAAGGAAAAATAGGCCACTTTTGACAACATCCATTCTTTCTGTTTCTCGACGTAACATGAACTGAACACACGGCCTGCCAAGACAAAAAGTGCTGCCACTGTTGGGCAACGGGACCCGGAGAGTGTGGATCAGGTGATATGATTGATTTTGAGCAAGGTAGCCGATAAGCTTAGCGCAAGTGCCCAGAACCTTAAGTAACATAAGCGCAAGGTTAGTTGGTCCTAGAGTGAGGAGCCGACAGGGTGTGGCGATTCATCAGGCCAATGGACAGAGTCCAATGTCTACAGCCAAGCCAGTCTCTTAACTTGTTCCAGAAACGAGTGTCTCTGTCGTTGATTGCTGTTTTTTTTTCTTTCTTGTTACCCTCTGTCTGACCCCCCACGGAAGATGCAGAGATACCTAACCTCAGAAGCGATCAGAACATCGCTTTGCTGGATCGTCAGAAGAGATGTGGGGGCGCAGCGCTCGATAATTCGGCGTACCTTGACTTGAAGGTCCGAGGATTGATTGGATACGCGTCATTGGTCAAGCGCCAAGAGCCGCCAAGATAGAGTTGACCCTTTGAGGTTATCACGACGACCGCTAACCCTAGGCGCCAAGATGTGATGAAGCAGCTGAACCTTGATAAGTACAGACATTCTTGCCTTCGGCGAGATGGCGGTTGTTGAGCAATTACTAGCTTGTGACTTTTTCCTTGGCTCTTTCGTCTTGGCTAAGATGGCATGGCATGGTATAGCATGGTCGAGTATGTACCGGTCGATGCTCTTGGACGGTGGTGGAATGCCGAATGAGCTTTCAGAACGAGTAAGAGAGCTGCAAATCATAGCACCCATGGTCCAGTGGGCACGGTTGGAGTTTGAGACAAGAGATGGGCATCTCGTTAATATCAGTGTTGCATTGGTCATGTTTCGGTATGCTGCCATGGCTCTAACAGAGAGCTATGACCATGCTCGCATAGCAATCGCGGCCATGTGTCAACGGCTTGGATGCCGTTGGAACAACCGGTCCATGATGATCAAAAGACCAGGGGAATGTTGGAGAAGTGCAGTAAACTTGACAGACGCCGCCCTGGGCCTAGACGTTGACCTCGTGAGAGGAGGATCCATCCACGACCTCCGCGACCATGCGACAATCCAAGTCTGCAATGCACACCAATGACCTCACCTCTCAATTCTACAGCAAGAGCAGCAAGATTTCTCTTGTCGCGCAGTCTCTCTTCCGTCTTTGCACCCATTGCACGTATGCGCAATACGCCAAGCTGCCAAGACGCCAGGATCCCCACTACACACACCACCAAAACAGTCTCACCACGATACAGTACGCTACGCTACTTTACCATTTTTACCGGCCAGTTCTTTTTTTATTTGGAGTTTTAGCATGGAAACGCGACTGGGGTCTGGGGATGATAGAACCTGGAAGAAAAGCACCGAGAGATTGAGAAGAATTTTGCGACATGCTTCCAGGTCCTGGTGTTGCACCCAAGCTTACACTGTTGCATGGATAGACTCAAGACTGAGCATAGAACGACCTCTACCGATCCGGTGTTGTTAGCACGGCACTTGGAGCGTAAAATACGGTCCATCACTGGAATTGACGTCACGGGGCCGTCCGTTTCGTTTCTTCTCCGTTCCGGGGACGGCCGTCGACGATATGTAGGGCATCTGATTTATAGCAACACACCACACCTAACCAAGGTAGGTAGGCTAGGCTAGGCTAGGCTAAACTCACTAAGAGAGTATCCGTATAGCACTGCATTTTGCATTTGCAGGCTGAGGAGAGGCTCAACACCTGTCTACAGGGGTTAGTTATGGTGGGAGTGTGTGGGGAAAATAGTGACCTCTCCAAGTCCGGTGGCGGATCTAAACCGCTGCTCAGGTTCGGGTTCGGGATGGGACCAACGCCAAGAAACCCCGAGCCTGGCAACGACTCAGGTCCGCGATAACATGAACAATTACGGTGCTCTCATGGGGCTTTTTCCTAATTATTACAGTACTCTTGTTTCTTGAGATTTCTCCCTCCCTCAACTATATATGACCTCGTCCCCCGCACCCTGCCAAGGTCCATTTCCCATAAACTCCCAAAGTTGTCAATCACATTCGTCGATTGTTCTCTAATCGAATAGATAACATTGACTTATTCATGCCTTGAAGCTAGTTCCTTCATTGTTATCACTCTTTTATTCGTCAATGAAGTTCAAGTAGTCAATTGACTCCTGTAAACATCGCCAACACACGCCTCGCAACGACCGTCACTTATACCCAGAGCATAGAGTACACAAACAACAGTTTAAGCTCTCTTCTCGCGCCTTTTCCTACAGATCCTGGTCGCCGATCTTCAATCCATCGACCATGGCGGCCGAATACCCCAAGCACCCGTTTCTCCTCACAATCGAGGAGACGGCGCAAGCTCTCGACACCAGCATCGACAAGGGGCTTACCAGCCAACAAGTTGCTGAAGCTCAGCAAAAATATCCCAAGAATGAGCTAGATGTGGGCGGTACTGTGCCATGGTACAGTATTTTGACCAAGCAGCTACTCAATGCCATGATCATTGTAAGTGGCGCTCCCCTCCAAACCCAATTTGCCAAACTAACCCGCCACAGGTTCTTGCATTTGCCATGGCTCTGAGTTTCGGTATCAAAGACTACATCGAAGGTGGTGTGCTTGTCTTTGTTATCGTCCTCAACGTCACCATTGGTTTCTGGCAAGAGTATCGCGCTGAGAAGCGCATGGATGCTCTCCGAGCTCTCTCCTCTCCCAGTGCCATGGTTCTTCGCGATGGAAAGACTCAGGTTATTTCCAAGTGAGTTTCTACTTGGCGGAATCAAAGTTGACTCAAAACTAATCAATTGAACAGCCCCGAAGTCGTTCCTGGTGACATCGTCCTCCTCAAGATGGGCGACACCGTCCCCGCCGATCTCCGCCTCTTTGAAGCCATGAACCTTGCTTGCGAGGAAGGCCAACTCACCGGCGAGTCGATCCCCGTCGAGAAGATTACCGAAAACAATATCGCCGCTCCCGGAACAGAGAAGCCTGTCGAGTCCGAGGATGAGATCGGTATTGGTGACCGTGTCAACATGGCATATGCCACCACCGTCGTCCGAAAGGGCCGTGGTCGCGGTATCGTCACTGCTACTGGTATGTCCACTGAGGTCGGTAAGATTGCTGCCTCTACTTCCAAGAAGACTCGCAAGGCTGGCCGATCCATGAACTACAAGAAGTATGGAAAGCGACAGCCCTTTGTTGGTGCTTCCAAGCGAACTTGGGATGTTATCGGCAAGTTCTTGGGCCTCACTGAGGGAACCCCTCTCCAGCGAAAGCTTTCCGCTCTTGCTTATGTCCTTTTCGGTTGTGCCATCATCCTCGCTATCGTCGTGTTTGCTGTCAACAAGTTCGACATGAAGAACGAGGTTATTATCTATGCTACTTCTCTGGGTATCGCTATTATCCCCGAGTCCTTGGTGGCTGTCTTGACTATCACCATGGTCGTTGCTGTTACTGTAATGCGCAAGGCCAACGTGGTTGTTCGAGATCTCTCCGCCCTCGAGGCTCTTGGAGGTGTTACCAACATTTGCTCCGACAAGACTGGCACTCTCACCGAAGGCGCCATGATTGTTCGCAAGGCTTGGATCCCCTCTTCTCACATCTACACTGTTCGCGACTCTCAGAGCCCCAACGATCCCACCAAGGGCCGAGTCACATACTCCAAGCAGAGCGATGAGCCCGAAGAGAAGGAGGCCCCTCGTGACTACGATCGCGAGCGGAGTGCTGCTGTCCTCAAGTTTGATGTTCCCGATGAGAAGCTCAACCAGAACAATGCCCAACCCAAGAAGCCTGTGCCCGAGGTTGAGTGCGAGATGACTGATGAACTTAAAGCTTTCTTACTTTCTTCCGCTCTTTGCAATTTGGCTACTGTTCGATACGATGATGAAGAGGAGAAGTGGCAGGTTACCGGTGAGCCCACCGAAATTGCCCTCCAGGTCTTCACCCACCGCTTCAACTCTGGAAAGAAGACTCTTGAGGGTGAGGGCTGGAAGCAAATTGCCGAATTCCCCTTCGACAGCTCTATCAAGAGAATGTCCGTCATCTACGATGCCCCCGAGGGCGCCATGGGTTCCATTATCGACACTTCCAACTCAATGGTCTTCACCAAGGGTGCTGTCGAGCGTATCTTGGATCTCTGTGACTACGCCGGCACAGGACCTGACCAGCAGCCCATGACTGATGAGCTCAAGGAGAGTGTTCTTGAACAGATGAACAGTCTTGCTTCCCAGGGTCAGCGTGTCCTGGCTATCGCCTACCGGCCTTGGGATGGTCGTTTCACTGCCAAGCAAGCCTCTTCTCCCGCCGAGGACGAGAAGCTTCGAACCGAGGTCGAACAGGGTCTTATCCTCCTTGGTCTTGCTGGTATCTACGATCCTCCTCGCCGTGAAACCAAGCCCTCTATCGCCGAGTGTTCCAACGCTGGCATCCGAGTTCATATGCTTACTGGTGATCACCCGGAGACCGCTAAGGCCATCGCCAAGGAAGTCGGTATTATCCCCAAGAACCTCAGCATTCTGCCTGATCACGTCGCCAAGTCCATTGTTCAGAAGGCGACCGATTTTGATAGAATGACCGATGAAGAGATCGATGCTCTCGAGGAACTTCCCCTTGTTATTGCCCGTTGCGCTCCCGACACCAAAACCCGCATGATCGACGCTCTCCGTCGTCGTGGCGCCTTCATGGCTATGACTGGTGATGGTGTCAACGATGCCCCTTCTCTGTCTCGTGCCGACGTCGGTATTGCCATGGGTTCCGGTTCTGATGTGGCCAAGTCTGCCTCCAAGATCGTACTCACCGATGATAAGTTCAACTCCATCGTCGCTGCTATCCGTGAAGGTCGTCGCATGTTCGACAACATCCAGAAGTTCGTCCTCCATCTCCTGACTTCCAACGTTGGTGAGGTTATCCTCCTGGTTTGCGGTCTCGCTTTTGTCGACGACAGTGGCTTCTCTGTGTTCCCCGTCTCGCCTCTTCAAATTATCTGGATCAATATGGCTACTTCGTCGTTCCCTGCCTTCGGACTGGGTCGCGAGCAGGGTGCTCAGGACATCATGCGCAAGCCTCCACAGGACAAGAAGCGCGGTGTCTTTACCAACCAGATCATCATTGACATGATTGTCTACGGTATTATCATGGGTGCTTGCACAATGTGCACTTTTGTCATCATCGTCTATGGTGCCAATGGCGGTAACCTCGGCTTCGAGTGCAACCAGCGATACTCTGAGGAGTGTATCCCCGTGTTCAAGGCTCGCGCTGCCACTTTTGCTGAACTGACATGGCTTATCCTCATCTCTGCTTGGGAGTTCAAGAGTCTGCGCCGCTCCGTCTTCCGCCTCAACCCTGACGACGACAGCAAGTTCCCCGTGTTCAAGGACATCTACTCCAACCGCTTCCTGTTCTGGTCCGTCATCATTGGTGGTCTGTCCGTCTTCCCTGTCGTCTACATTCCCGTCCTGAACCACAAGTTCTTCAAGCACACTGGCATCACTTGGGAGTGGGCCCTGGCTGTTGGCTTCACTGTTGTGTTCGTTGCCGGCATTGAGCTCTGGAAGATGACCAAGCGACACTTCCACCTTCTTGAGGACGCTCCTGTCCGCCGCGGTGTCTGGGGCCAGGGTGGCGAAGACGGTGGTCGCCTTGCTCGAACCATGTCTCTGTCCAGCTTCAAGACCTGGGCATCTTTCTCTCGAAAGGACACTGGCGAGTCTCTCGGAAAGCGAAGCACCTCTCGTGGACCTACCGATCGACACATTGTGCCTCAAGGCCTTGCAGCCACCGAGGCCTAATCTTATGATTTACATCTCTGATGATAAGAATATTTAAAAGGGGGTGAGGGAGGTCTTGGAAAAGTAATGACACAATATGTGGTTTCATGAACTGAAGAATATTTTGGACGGATGGGAAGGGTCACGACGAATCTTAATATTGATATCATTTCTGCTTTTAGTTGCATTATTCCGCCCTGATAGAGGGTATAGATATCCCGCTGCCCAGCCACTGAATGCTGGTGCAAATGCATTACATTGTCACTGAACCATTTTTTCGTCCTGCGTGATGTCCTGAAAATAAACATTTCATCGTCTTTTATTCATTAATTTATCCTCTACAGAATTGTTTTCACCACAACAGCCAGTACCACCGCCAACAGGCCCGCGCTGGGTAAACTGGCTTTCGAATGCGAAGCATTGTTCTCGCCAGTTGTATTCAGCCCCAGGTATTGCGCACCGATGGTTGTCAGACCACCACTGTTTGAGAGCAAGGCTGCATTGGGTCCAACATTGGATACATCTGAGCGAAAGGCACCGAAATAGGTGTATCTCCCAATGAATTTTGACTCGTCAAACCACTTGAGAGTCTGCTTGAAAAATTGTTCTGTCGGTTGTGGGTCTTGGTGCGCGTAGGCATATTCTGTGACCCATATAGTAGAGTTGGGCCATCTATCAATAATGTGTTAGCATGTGTATGGGTTACAGAGAGGTGATACATACTCGGCAAGGCGTTCACCGATGTGAGACGCAAGACCCTCGAAGTTGTCGTACCAATGCACAGGAAGATAGTCCCAGGTGCAGTTTGTCTTAGGCCCCCCTTGGCTCTTGATCGCGGAACAATTTCCCAAGAACTGCTTTAGCCATGGCATACTGCCCCATCCACCGGTGCAAGCAGGGAGACCCAACTTTACACCCATCTCACCCAGTGGTTCAAAGTTCGCAACCCAAGCCTCGGCAGCGACCTTGGGGTCGAGATTGCTTCCACCGACATCGTTACCAGCATCGGGTTCGTTAAATCCCAGGACATGTGTGATGTTGATGCCGTCTTCCATGAGGCTCTTGACATTTTGAAGGAACGTCGTATCGCTTGAGTCAGATCCTACACCCCACATCATTGGTACGAACTCGAATTGGTCTTGAGGAACATCTTTATATACAGCAGAGGGCTTGTATCCATAGTTGTAGTACCAAGTGATATCGCTGCCGTTCTGGACCCAGATTTTGTCGTCCTGGGGCTTCTCGGTGTCGGGAACGAAGCAAAGCCCTCTCTTATGATCGTGGGTGGCGTATGAGAGACCGGCAAGCATGAGAGTCAAGAGATGCTTTGACAGAGCCATGCCTTTGTTTGAACGTGAAGTTTGTTTTGAGTAGTAGCGGTGCTTGATTCAAGAAAGGAGAGGCAATAAAAAGGAGTGACGAGTCAGCCAAGGACAACAGAGATCGCAGCCTTGGCAAAGAGAACGAGAATCGGCGCGGCCTTGACTTATAGGAAACATTCAGCAAGCATTTCATTCTGTAATTGTTCTTGATCCATCAAATAACCTGGACAGCTTGTAAGCGGTGGCTTCTGGAAAGTCGCCGAAAATGGATGTAGTACGAAGCTATCCGATCTACTGGTTGGTTTACATGGCCGCATCGGGAAGATAGCCTGTCGAGCCGGGGTCCAGACATGCAGAAACTAGGGACTTCCGAGACACGCTCTATAGAATCCAGTGCCCTTATTGGATCATCGTGATGATCCAGGAACAAGAGCGGCACTAAGTCACGCTCTCATGGGTTGGGTACCTGTCAAAACCGATATAATGAAGACTGGACCAGGTTGGTGGGTGGTGGGCCATTGTCATCAAAGAATGGGCTGGCGTTGGGATGCCAACCCCATGCTTCACATCATGGGCGCTCACTCTTCACTGTTTAGCCTGTGCTCAGTCTTCTTCAAGAATGTCAGAGAATGACACATGACGGAAAGAGTGGAATAGGTCGCAAGGCATGAAATAGGGAAAAAGAGTGTCATTAAAAGTGAGAACCATCCGTTGAGCCAACTGCATGTTGAGTTTTTCTTTGCATTCCAGTCGTTTTTGATGGTGAATCAGGTTGCATGAGATCTCAAAGCAGAAGATGCTGTCCGGTCGAAGCGACGTTCTGTATGGAGCGTACAATGCGCAGGGTAATGGACAACTGAGTACTGATATCGTGACCAATAAGCAATAACCAGACTCCGGGATCTTTTCATGGGGGTATTTGCCATGCCGAGATAGCTAAAGACGGCTTTTTCTGAAGCGGTCGCCGAGGTCGCTGAGATTATGTCATCAAAGTGCCTTATGTAATAATAGAACGAAACCTCGGGAAGTGGTCAGTCTGGAAGCGCTACCTCGGCTTAACCCCACACAATTTGATGCGCCGTCGCAAGTACCGCTGCAACTTCCGTCGATGTCTACCCCAGACCCCTCCCATGATGGACTTCGCCTCGGCATCCTTTTCTCCTATTTTAAAGCCAACTGCGCTGTCGTCTCGACTTGAATATTATCCAACCTGACACTCAAGTTTTGTCGATTCACAGCACAGCACAGCACAGCACAGCACAGAATCAGAATTTACACACACAATGGCCGCTGAACGTATTGGTTCCATCATCAAGCACCTGGCCCCTGGGTCGGCGCTCAACAGCATGTGAGTGGCGGTCGCTCGAACGAATTTATTATCACCGAAACTAACAATGAATGCCATGATAGTCAAGCGAAGAACCCCGATGACATTGTCATCACCTTCGCTGCCCGAACCCCTCTCACAAAGGCCAAGAAGGGTGGTTTCAAGGATACTTCTCTCGAATACATGGTGTATGCTCTGCTCAAGGAGGTTCGGAAACGATCAAACCTCGACCCTGCCCTTGTTGAGGATATCTGCCTTGGAAACGTATGTCGCAACCCCATGAGCCGAATCGAACTCTCCTAATCAATCATCTATAGGTCTCCGATGCCAAGGCTGCCTACAAGGTTCGCGCCTCTGCTCTCGCTGCTGGCTTCCCCAACACCGCTGGTGCTTCTTCCGTCAACCGATTCTGCTCTTCTGGTCTCAAGGCCACCGCCGATATCGCCCACTCCATTCTCAATGGCTCCATTGAGATCGGTATCGCTATGGGCGCTGAACAAATGACCATTGGTGGCGATGCGCTCGAGAAGCCCTTCGACGAGGCTGTTACATCACAAAGCCAGGAGTCTGTGGATTGCATGCAGCCCATGGGTTGGACCAGCGAGAATGTCAGCAAGGACTTTGGCGTCACTCGCGATGTCATGGACAAGTATGCGGCTGAGAGTTTCCAAAAGGCTGAGGCGGCGCAAAAGGCTGGTTTGTTCGCCGATGAGATCGTCCCCATCACCACCAAGGTCAAGGGCCCCGATGGTCAGGAGAAGGAGGTTACTCTTACCCAGGATGAGGGTATCCGACCAGGCACTACCGCTGAGAGCCTCGGCAAGATTCGATCTGCTTTCCCTCAATGGGGTGGAGCTACAACTGGAGGCAATGCCAGCCAGCTCACTGACGGAGGTAAGATTATTCTGCTCGATTCAAGGAGCCTCTCACTAACATTTTCTATAGCTGCCGCTGTGTTGCTGATGAAGCGATCTACAGCTATCAAGCTGGGCCAGCCTATCATGGCCAAGTACGTCGGTTCTACTGTGGCTGGCCTCGCGCCTCGCATCATGGGCATTGGTCCTAGCATTGCCATCCCCAAGCTTCTTGCCCAGCACAACATCTCTCTCGATGATATTGACATTGTTGAGATCAACGAGGCCTTTGCCTCGATGGCCGTTTACTGTCAAGACAAGCTTGGTTTGACATCAGACAAGCTCAACCCTCGTGGAGGAGCTATCGCTCTTGGTCACCCACTGGGCGCTACAGGTGCTCGACAGATCGTTACAGGACTTTCTGAGTGCAGGCGGCGAAAGAAGAAGATGCTGTTGACCAGCATGTGCATTGGCACAGGCCAGGGCATGGCTGGCCTGTTTGTCAACGAGCAGGTCTAAAACAGACAGTGCATGTCTGAGATATTCTAATTATGTAACACCACCAGATCTCGATATAGGCGAGTCAGTTGGGAATGTATTTATGATTTCGAGCGATGCTAGCAAGTTGGAAAGCATAAAATTTTGTCTTTAGTTAGATTTCGGAGTTAAGTTAATTAGTAAAACGATTCCGGAACGGGCTGTTGTCTCATCAAAGTGTATCAGCCAAGGGAATTGATAGCGTAATATCATGAACTTTGGTGGTGATAATTTTATACCCTGTGGTTTTGCAGCTCGTGACCGTTTTGTTGTAAATCTTAGTAATGACAGCCCAGAAGTAAGCCCCAAGCATTTACGTACCATGTGTTGGCTTTAGTGACTGTCTTCTTCTGTGTAGATATTATTCTTGGGGAATTACTTTGCGGCCGAAGTCGGGTTCCCGGCATCAGCTTCACCCACCGTAAACGTTAAAGCAGCAGGGATCGCTGAAAAACACGAGATCAGCCATTCGCTCACATTCCCCGAGAGGGCGGTGGGAAACCCCGCTAGAAGTCACCTGGGGCTAGCGCTCTGATGTCACCAAACAGCCTCAAAACGCAGCCAGAAGTTGGGCTTGCGTGGGTGGCATTTGCCAACGGTTGCGTCTGATTGGCGGAGAAGCTTTAGCTAGATCTGAGATTGATGCTGATGATTGCACACAGGGAGTCAAGGGACCTGCCCTGGCTGATACCTTCCACGGGAATGGAACCAACCCTTGGACTTGCACTAGGTACTTGTGCTCCTCTTTAGCGAGCCATGAACTTTTGATCTTTTCTCTTTTGTTTCTCAAACTTTTTGTCTTTCACCGCAAATTGATTTTGTGTGATCGTTGGCTATATAGATTCCATGCATCCGTCTTCATCGTCAGTCGCGTCTTCTTCGTCGCTTTTCTAGTCGACTTTCATCCCTCGGCCTTTGTCGACTTGGCTCTCTTCCAGAAACAGGAATTTCTCTTGAGCCAAGCTCGGGCATAGTTATTGAATACTTTGCTGGATATATGCAGTTCCTTAGACTTCAATTCCGAATTCAACCTCCATCAAACGCAAACTGCGACTCGATCGAACTCCACAATCATGGCCAACCGACCTTCCCACAGTCGTACCAACTCGGGGACCGATCACCGTCCTACTCAGCCCAGTGCTCTCCGTCAAGCTCTGAGCGCTCATGATCGAAACGAGAGCGAAAGCCCTACCGCAGAAGGTTCCACGACTCCCACGAGCATCCCAGTCGCATCACCTGCAGATTCGCCAGGACATCCCCCGGGAGCTACAATAAACGAGATATTCGCGAACGAAACAACGCCTCTAATCGACGGGAACAACCAGCGTTCAAACACACGCCGAGGAAGCGTTCACCCTGCCCACCCTGGTGTCTGCAGCCATGGCACTTTCAGTCCGCGACCCATGAGTCCGACCCTGACTATGAGGAGCACCGATGAAGATGGTAGCGAGACTGCAGGCTCGGGCACACATATTCCTGTATTAGACAATGCAATTACGACAATCGTGGGCCATGAAGACTGGAAGAGGTGGTTGAAGAAGAGAATGCGAACAAAGACAATGGGCCATAGCAGTATGCTGGCTGAACAAGCTGGTTTCGAGGATACGGCATTCATGTAAGTGCTCCAGTCCCTCCAACCTTGAATGATATGCTAACTTCTATCAGGTATCTTGCGTACTATGTCCCCTGCTTGAACTGGATGCGCCAGTACAAGCTCTCATATCTTCGTGGCGATCTTGTTGCGGCCATTACCATGGCTTCGTTCTACCTACCAATGGCCCTCTCCCTCGCTGCGAATCTCGCCCACGTCCCGCCGATTCACGGTCTCTACGCTTTCGTCTTCAATCCCTTTATCTACGCCCTTCTGGGATCCTGCCCACAGATGGTAGTCGGCCCTGAAGCTGCCGGCTCGCTTCTTGTGGGAACTGTTGTCAAACAAAATGTTGGTTCTGGAGAAGACGAAGACAATGACTTGTTGCATGCGCAAATCTGTGGAATTGTCGCTGGCATGGCTGGTGCTATGGTACTCATCGCCGGCCTTGCGCGACTGGGTTTCATGGACAGTGTTCTCAGCAGGCCTTTTCTCCGTGGTTTTATCAGCGCAATCGGTTTCGTCATTGCCGTTGACCAGTTGATTCCTGAGTTAGGACTCGCTGAACTGGCTGACGATGCTGGTGTAAGCCACGGCAGTCCCGTCGAGAAGATTAGGTTCATGATTAACAATATTCACGAAGCGCATGGTTTGACGTTTGCCATCGCCGGAATTAGCTTCCTGGTCATCATGATCTGCCGGTAAGTGGCGCTTTGTGGCTTCATTTCTGATGCGATTCTGACTGTGTTTTTAGTGAACTCAAGAATCGTCTTCAGCCTCGATATCCAGGCGTTGCCTATATCCCGGATCGTTTTGTGGTCGTTGTTGTATCTGCAATTCTTTGCTGGCGCCTTGATTGGGAGAACCAGGGAGTTGAGATTCTAGGCACAGTCAAGGCCGCCAACGGCCAGCTTCTTGCCTTCCAATGGCCTTTCAAGCTCGAGCATATGCCACACATTCGAAGTGCCATGGCCACGTCCTTCCTCATTGCACTTCTTGGGTTTTTCGAATCCTCGGTAGCTGCAAAGAGTCTGGGCTCAAGTGAGACTATCCAGGGTATTCAGTTGAGTGCCAACAGAGAAATGATTGCGCTCGGTATCGCCAATATGGTTGGTGGGTGTTTCATGAGCCTCCCAGCCTTTGGCGGATATGGACGAAGCAAGGTGAATAAGAGCACCGGAGGCAAGAGTCCCGCCAGCTCCATGTTTCTGAGCATCATCTCTCTGCTATCCATCTTCTTCCTTCTTCCCTACTTTTACTACCTGCCAGTGAGTACCTTATGAACCTATCTGTATCGCATGAGCTAATATCGCCTAGAAACCTGTCCTGTCAGCAATGATCTCTGTCGTCGCCTACTCGCTGATAGAAGAGGCGCCCCATGACATTAGCTTCTTCTTGAAGATCCGTGGCTGGACTGAGCTGGGTCTTATGGCTGTTATCTTCCTTGCAACCATGTTCTACTCTCTCACGCTTGGTATGGCATTCGGTGTAGGATTGTCGATGCTTATGGTTATCAAGCATAGTACGCGACCACGCATCCAGATCCTGGGTCGAATTCCGGGGACGAATCGATTTGAGAACGCGGAAGGCGACAAGGCGAGTCTTGAATTCATTGAGGGTTGTCTCATCGTCAAGATTCCAGAGCCTTTGACTTTCGCCAATACAGGAGAGCTCAAGTCCCGACTTCGTCGACTGGAGCTCTATGGTACATCGAAAGCACATCCCGCTCTGCCTCGCCTTCGCAGTACCGACATGAACCGAAACGTCATCTTTGATATCCACGGTGTAACTTCCATGGATGGATCTGGTACGCAGGTTCTGACTGAGATCGTGCGTAACTACCACGATCGAGGAGTGCGGGTGTACTTTTCTCGATGCCCAGTTCGCAAAGACCACCCTGTATGGCGATTAATGTTAAGCAGCGGCATTGTGGAAATGGCTGGCGAGAGACACTTTGTAAATGACGTGGAAGAGGCATTGCGTTTGACAGAATACGAAGAAAGCATTGCTGGTGAGTCGAGCCGGGCGCAAGAGCCTTAGAGAATTAGATAGACGAAAAGGGAGAAATGGTGTTTTGAAGGGGTTGTGATGCATACTTTGGGCTCGAGCGTTGTTGATGCCGTGGAGGAGATACCATTGCAGGAGTTTTTATAGCACAAATTGAGATTATCATTAGAGCCAGCGTTAGAGCCAGCGTTAGCTTAACAATGCTACACAAAACAAATATACATGGGTAGTTCTTGGGTAAAACTTCGGGTTCATGTTTGACTATATACACGGTGCCCAGTCTCTGTGATCCACGTTGATGCTATCATGATACTACTGTACAATAGCCCACAAAGCTTTCGAAGATGCATTACAAGCGGGGCAGCCATCAAGGGAAAGACCACAGACCATTCATCTATCATGTTAGTTGCCTCATGGCGAGGTCTCACATATCAGATTTTTGGACAATTGTTGGTAGTCCATGTAACTGCATCCCTGCTTCTGTAATCTACAAGTACAAATGGAATGAGGGATGTATTCGCCAATGAAAGGTATTAGACATGACTGCAGTTGCATAAGATAAGAATGGGAAATTCCTATGATGATGAGACAAAAAGGATACCTCAGGCGACTTTAACAGAATCTTCCCAGCCGAAGTCTCGGGTAGTGAAGAGTAAACAGGAGCGCTCGGGAATAGTAGAGAGCAGGGATTTTGGCGATCATGAGCCATTGAGGAAAGTAAAAACCAAGATCCATACCGTGTAAATGGAGAACAACTCGAGGCGTGGTAAAATACGACCGCAATTGGGAGGTTCTGGGTATGTAACACTGTAGTCTCTGACAAATTGGCGTGACAGACGAGAAAAGGACAGGGTCTTGACGCATCATGCATCCAATACAACCTCGCCTACCAAGGTATTTAGATCACGACTTATGAGGTGACGAAATTCTGAGGGACAACAAGACGTCTTATATATCTCTTGCCTCTGCCTATGGCTCTGGCCACTTGATCCCTCGATGCCATTTTCGATTCCGAACCCGTATTCTCTGCGAGCTTCAGACTCGAAGAAACTCAGGGTCGAATTAATCTAGAACTCTGAACAACCAACACGCAGCGGACTCCAAATCTCCAACATTACCATGGCTGATAATGATGAGCAGAGGCAAAAATCACTGCCAGAAGCCGACCTGGCACCTATAGAATACGTCCGTTGATCCTCACAATCATAAGATCGTTACCAACCGTCAAGCATGTCACTGACACGCTCTTTGACTTGATAGGACCCTCAAGTTGTTGGTAGCATGGAAGATGACAATTCAACCATCAGCAGTGGCAGGTAAACTATCACTTGTGTGGCATGTGCCGTACAATTACGGCAATTCTGACTGTACAACCAGCAGTCTTCGAGATGAATATCCTCCAACCGGTCCGACATCGCTCAACTGGGCTCGCTTTTGATGTAGATGTCGCTGTTTTGTCTCCCGCTTTAGAGAAACCATTGATTAATAGCTGCAATAAACATTCTTCCTAGAGCTCCCCATCCAACTGGTATCCATTTACGCAAGTCCTGCTTTAGGGATTAGTATTAGACACTTGAGTTTGTCTGAGTAGGAACTTACGGAAACAAAATCAATAACGCCTCGGTACTTGAGGACCTACTCGAGAGGCCGAATAAACCATCGATGAAGTAAGGACTGATTTTGTGCCTGGAGAGCTGGAGAGAAGTTAGATAATTGAAAAACTATGAATATAGGTGCTCTTACCAGCTTCTCTCAGCTTTCTCTTTTCTCGACGCTCCTGAGCCATCCATGTCCATAGTTGATCTATACGCCTGTCCCTTGGTGAAAGAGTTCGACGGGTACGTTCAGATTGTTGCGGTCGTCTAGTATGATAGTTCTGGGCTAGACACGGAGAAGCAAGGATAACTGGGGAGCTAAGCCAGAATGGTGGTAGTGTAGGAGCTCGGATAGTTCTAGTATAAACCCTGGTGATAAAAACCATAATGAAAGAATAGAGATTAATTCTGGAAGACAGATTTTAGACGCGTATCCGAATAAGTTTGATAAAGGCGCAATCTGGAGCGAATGAATATAGTGTTGTAAAGAAAGAAATTTTAAGGGACGAGGAGTTGCCATTAATTGTTTACACTGATTCTCACGTGATCTAAATGTGGGGCAGCACCGCGTGATCTCTCGCCTGCCAGCATCTGTCATCACCCTGCATTCGTACCTCTAAATTGCAGCTTTCAGATCGACGATGCCCAACTCGACTGGACATTCAAGCCCGGCGAATTTGACTTCATCCATATCCGGTATCTTTACGGTGCCATCGACGACTGGAATAAACTATACCGTCAAGCATTTACCCACGTGCGGCCAGGAGGTTGGCTCGAGAATCTTGAGATCGACATCGAAACACACAGCGAGAACCCCAAGATCGAGAAGGACGAAGGCCACATTTTCAAGAAATGGTGCAAACTATTCTTTGAGTGCGGCCGTAAAACTGGTCGAACCTGGGAGACTGCGCGGGATGGTCGTCAAGAGGAGTATATGCGAGAAGCAGGATTTACAGAACTAGTTTCCAAATCGTAGAAGCTGCCTGTTGGAGGTTGGCCTCAAGACAAGAAGCTGAAGCAGATCGGTCTCTACAATGGAGCCTTTATTGACCACTCCATCGATGCTTTTGCAATCTTCCCAATCGGAGAGATCCTAGGTTGGTCGAGGGAGGAGGTTACGATTCTGGTCAGCCAGATGCGAAAGGCACTCAAGGAGCCAAGAGCGCTGCCTTATTTTAATGTGTGAGTACAATGCCAACTTTTTCGAGAGTTTATTACAACTGACATCGGGAAAGTCGTATGGTCTATGGTAGAAAGACTGAAAGTAGTCCCAAGACTGCCTGATACATGCATTATATGGTTTACTTTGATCAAGCCTGGCTATATGTCATTACTGCTAAATTTACTACGACTTAGCTCCCTGGTATGCTTCGTGTCTCTTTGAGCTTGGTGGAATGCGTCCAAGGACTTCATTCGTACAAAAGTCGAGATAACCAAAGAGCGCCCACGATCTTTGAGTTGCTAGATACGCGGACACTCAGTTTCTGTGCAGACACTACTACTATTTAGCAATATCTAAATCTTCGAACTCATAGAAGCTCACATGATGAGAGATTCAATCGAAGAACGTCCGCTTCTATGTTATCACTTACTATAAATATTACGTGCTTCGCCTTGTACTGCCAGAGTCATCGCCGACAGCCGCATCTCATATGAGGTGATGATAGTGATACCCACTTGCTAGAGCAACTGTGGCGTTGGGCCAAGACCGAGAAGATCCATATGATGGACTCAAACAGTTGGATAATTCGGGGAGTTGATCATAGTCAAGGCACCTTGACCAGGACCAAGTACATATCTGCAACTCCCCGTCGCAGTCTCCACGACAGTCACTCCAACCTAGCATCACGAGAGCACTGCATGTTGAGAATACTTCGGACCCTCGACTACAAAGATTATAGAGTCGCAACAGCGCCGACAGCCCGGAGTCATCGAACCCTGCATTATGGAAATCACTGCTCATCCCCCGGTTCCCCCACGGCGTAATAATCCTCGACAAGCATTACAATCTCTCTCAAACCAGGACTCTGGCTTGCCTCGATCCACTCGCTGCTCAAAGAATGTCGGTGCCTGGTTCTGAATCGCGGGCCCTAGCAAAAGACGTCATGAGCTAAATACTAAGCAAAGACCGGGCTGTTGGCTTGGCGTTGTAATATTTCCCTCGGCCTCGGGGATATCTTTGTGGTTCGATCAACCAGTCATATTCTTCTGATTCAGTACCTTTAATGCCAAAATAGGCAGGCAAATTGTAAATGAATATTGGATGGGCTGAATGACTTGGGGACAGTCTAGACAGTGCATGTATTCATGTCTCTCGGTGCGGGTCAGGGTCAAAGTTTACACAATATGGTCTTGTTTTGACGAGCTCAACTGTTTTAGACTCATTTTTACATCTAATTTTACGGCCAGTAAAGTGCAAGGGATAATATTGTCGATGATACGCGACAGTCAAAGTGGAAGTCAAGGAGCCATGGTGTAAGTTATCTCCTACTTTTCGCTTTTCAGACCGTTTGAACCGTTATCATCAAGCCTCTCCCCCACGCCTCTCGATCCTTTTCTATCCGATATTACCACAAGTGACGTGACGTACTTTGGCACGGGGTTGCCGCAAAACCATGTGACATGCTGTACACTTACATTGGATGCATCACCTTGCATGAGCCTCCGACTGAAGCTTGTCTTGATCCTTTCCTTGCGTGCGTTTGGCCAAGAGAAAACTGGTTGGTGCCGTCTTACCCTCCGATGCCAAGACACGAGACACTGAGACCCTTGTATATGGCGCAAACACTCAAAAGACGTTTGGAAACCCGGAAATAAGCGTCGAAGGTCCAAGTTTGTATTATGCTTAATTTTAACCTCATCTAATTGTGGTTCTCGGCAACACTCAACTCTAGCAATATGTCAACCTCATATAAGAAGGGAACAAAGCGTCTACGTACAGGCGAGAACTGATAATGTTCCTCTGCTGCTGGCTATCACCTTGCAGCAGAGACATACCTGGGTCAGCATCACCCTCCCGCGGCCGGGGCCCCAACCCGCCAAGTGTCTGGGCACCTTGGCAGCGGAGTCTTGTTCGCAGACTCGTTTCTTGTCATACATACCAAGCCAAGCGTTTCAATGGAGTCGGCCAAGTCGATCTTGTCCCCGGCAGCAACTAGCAAATCCAACAGCTCCCCGTCTTGGAGGGCACTGAGGCGATCCTCCGATACTCCTTGTAAAAGCGTAGACTCTTGGCTCGTCCCTGATTTTATGGAGGAAGTATCTGCAATAAAAGCAGGCTCGTCCGCGCGTGGATCCTGCTCTTGTGAAATAAATTGTCCCAGTGTCTCGGGTTTCTGGGCATTATAGTCGAATCAGGGCCTCTGAGTTCTCTCATGTGAAAAGTTCACCTCCTTGTGGAACTCTCGCCTCATGACTACCGAACCTTGTTACTGAAGACGACTCAGCCTAACAAGTTCATCTCCTCCTCGCCCCCGGGCGTATCAAATTCATCATGGCGATCCCACCAATTCTCAAAAAGATCGGCCAAAAGCTCTCACCTCCACCATCAACATCTGAAGATGGCCGTGATCAATGGAATTCGAGAGCTTCCTTCTTACTTGCGGCCATGGGAGGCTGCGCCGGTATGGGAAACCTAATTCGGTACCCTTCACAGGTGTACAACAACAACGGCCTCCAGTGGTTCATTCCATATCTCATGTGTGTCTTCCTGATCGCCATCCCAGCCTTGATTCTCGAAGTCAGCATTGGTCAAGCGTACCGTGGAGGGTCTGTCGTTGCTTTCAACAACATCAACCACCGTCTCAAGGGTCTCGGCTTCAGTCTTCTATACATCGGCTTTATGGTCAGTCCGTACTTCGTCGTCAATCTGTCCTGGATCATGATCTACTTCCGGAACTCGTTCCAGAGTCCTCTGCCTTGGGAGGGACGTGCTGAGGAATACTACTACCAAGACGTAGTTCAGAATGTCGATGCGATTCCCGGTAACAAGACGTCGAGCGGTGTTATAGACTACGTCAAATACCCTGGCACTGCCCTTATTGGAGAGACTGTTGGATGGACTGCATTCGTTTGGTTCCTTGTATGGATCTCCATCTTCCGCGGTATTGGCCAGACAGGTCGTGTTGTCTATTTCACTATGGGTCTACCTGTTGTCTTGACTATCATCCTTGTCGGTCGGTCTGTCTCGCTTCCTAACGCTGGCCGCGGCGTGAAGCTGTATTTTGGAGAGTGGAACGGCGAGAAGCTGGGGTCTGGTGAAATCTGGCAGACTGCAGCTGGTCAGGTCTTCTTCTCAACTGGTGTCGGTTTTGGCTATTTCAGTTCTTATGCCTCTTACAACCAGAAGCATGCCAATGCTGTCATGGACTCGTGTCTCATCGTTGGCAGCAATGTCCTCTTTGAGGGATTTGCCGCATTTGCTGCGTTTGGAGTCGTTGGATACCTGGATATGATGCCAGTCCCTGGCGAACGAATTGGTGCATTTACCATTGGATTCTTGACGCTCCCCACGGCTATCACTCAGCTTCCTGGATCATCATTTTGGGCCTTTGCACTCTTCTTTACCCTGGTGGTCCTGGGTTATAGCTCCGCGTTTGCCATGGTTGATGCCGTGGTAACGCTTGTTATGGACACCAAACCCAAAATTCGTCGCGAGTGGGTAGTCACAGGCCTTGTGATTATCTCATTCCTTATTTCACTCCCTTTCTGCACCCAGTTTGGATATGCTCTTCTCACTGGAGTTGACCGGTGGATCAACGATGTTGCTCTGGTGTTCGTTGTGTTTGGTGAATGTGCATTCTCCACGACCTTCTACCGTTGGAAAGACGTTGCAGGACAGGTGGGAAAGCCAGCCTTTTTCATTTGGAACTTTGGGTACTTTGGAGGCATGGTTCTCGGAGTTGCTGTTGCCCATGCGGTTCAAGCTGAAGCGGGTGCTGGAGTTGGCTTTGGCATCTTCATCATCTGCTCGATCGTCTCTTGTGTAATTGGCAAGACTCCTGACGAACTTCCGCCTGCTTTGACCTTTACCGAGGAAAAGGGGTTTGTTCGCCGATTTACCGGCAGAAGTCCTGCCATGTCAAAGCTCTTGGACAATGTCTTTATGACACGCTTCTGGTACATGGCCTTTTACTCTGTAAGTTCTTGCATCCGGCTTGTTGTGTGTAGTTACTAACAGAATTCATCAGGGCCAGCAACTTCGACGAGATCTCAACGTTATTGTCGCAACTGGAAAGAACTGGAGTATTCCCGCCTTTTGGCCAATCCTCCTGCGCTTCATCTCGGCGCCTGTGCTCGCCATCATCTACGGCTTTGCCTATCCCGCTTTCTACGAGCTCCGTGATGATCCCCTACACATTCTTGGCTTCGGTCTTGCCCATATCTGCTTGGTATTGATTGGACTGGGAGTCCTCGTGCCCCGCTGGTACAACACAATTATCCCTCCCGACCGACGCGAGGAAGGCAAGCTGCCGTATGCTCCCAATGTTCTTTTGGACGGCGAAGAGCCTCGAAGAACTGATTCGATGGAGACTGGCGAAGGACTTGCAGGCTCCGAAGGCGGTGAAAGCGAAGAAAAGAAGGGACAGAGTGTGATGTAGTTTAGCGTAAGAGTGGATGGGAGTTAACATTGGATTTATTGCGTACACGAGGGAAGGCCAAGGACTAGCCCCGGGTATCCTATATGTACTGTAGTCAGGCCCTCCTAAAAGACTTTGATGCCCGCTTGCTTCGCCCGTCCATCAAGTGAAAATACCGAACATTGAGAGTCGTGAATATTCTGCTTTCCAGATCTAGAAAAACGGTGGCCTCCATGAAGGAAAAGGGATTTCTGTTGTTTAGGTGATACGCAGCGCTGCTGATCGGCTACACATGAACTGTTGGTGTTAAAGTTGAAGACTTCTTGCTCCAATAAAGATTGTAGTTGGGGGATCAGGCCCAGAAGTAAAAAATACGGGTTACGAGAAAGGGAATGGAAACTGCGGAGTCTCCGCATCTCCTGTCCACCTTCCAGATAGATAGATAGTAGGTAGATTGGATGTTTCAGTGACATGACGTCATTGACGCTTTTTTGTCTGAAACATCTACACTTTCTAGGAAGGTGGGAAGAGTCTGTTTCGCAGAGATCGTCGTGCCCTCTGGCCAATCAGCATTTCTCAGCTGGACTCTCGCCTAAGATGCCCCTATCCCTCATCCAATTGTTTCCTCAGCCCATGCTCACGTTTATATCTAAGCTTAAGCCGGTCAAACCTCCGTCTTTCTTGTATGTACGCCGTTGTCAAGATAAAACAAGCCACCGACGCATCGTCGACAAGCATTTCTACTCAATGGTTCTGCAAGTCACATCATGCAGGGATTATTCTCACTTCCGCAAATTTACGGATAGAATTGAGATGCATTCATGGCCTGGTAGGCTGTTAGGAGCCAGAACACTTGACTGATCGTTCTGGGATTCACCTCCCGGGCGGGAGTTAAACTCAATAAAAAGGCGATATGTGATTCAACAGAACCTATACACCAAAGATTTGACTCATGTGCCTTCCAACCCGTGCAACCGACGCCTGAAGCCGCAACGGACCGAAGACGCCAAGCATGACGACCGCCAGGGTGGCATACCCCCTTTTGAAGTCTAATCAAGAAGAGCTGAAGAAGATCGCCGGCAGATTCCAAGTTCGTATGTTACACTTACAAGAAATATGCATGCAGAGCTGAAAAAAGAGGCAACTTGAGAACACTTTCGATGAACCACTTTCCCAAAATGATGCTTCGGTCTGCTGAAATGGGAGAGTGGCATGATGTGTTGAACTTGCCCGGCTGTTACACGATCATGATCAACTCGAAACTTGAGTCTACACCCAAGGCAGTGAGTGGGACAAAGTGTCGATCTTGGTCTATACTACTAAAACACTCGAGGTACAGGAAAACTATATAATATAGCCACGGGCTAAAGAAATCAAGACCTTCCTTTCCCAATATCTTCAACCCAACATATAACTACTCCAGCCCCTAGAACCATCAAAATGCACTCCTCAACTCTATCCATGTTCTTCACCCTCCTCCTGTCCTCCAATTCCCTCTGCGCTACTAATGAGCCCTGTTACGGGCCCAGCGGTCGAGCAGGTGTATGCATCACTGAAGCGTCTTGCACCTCTGCTGGCGGCACCGCCATCTCTGGTGCATGCCCTGCAGACGCTGCTAACATCAAATGCTGTTCCAAGTCAACATGTTCTTCAGGAAACTGCCGCTGGAGCTCTGATTGCGCGGGCACCTCTGCTAGCAACCAGTGCCCTGGACCTGCGCAGATGAAATGCTGCTCTTCTGCTGCCACGGGCTTCGGGGGGTATTCTGCTCCCACGATCCCAGCCGTCGGTGCTTGCAAGCAAGTTTCTGTCAACGCTGCCACGGCGGTGGTGAATCAGTTTCCTGGTAGGATCAGGGAAATTGGGTGTAAGAGAGACTGCTCTTGTCCTGGATCTTCTGACCATTGCTGCGGTCTTGCAACTGACTTCATGTGTTCTGATGCCGGCGGTGTAAGTGCCCATTCCGATCATTTTCCAGGCCAAAACGTTGAATACTGACGGAACACAGTCTGCTACCCTTTCTGGAAAAGAAATCGCTGAGTGGTGCATGAGGAACCGCAACACTCTAAACCTCAAGTATGTCATTTGGGGACAGAAGATCTGGACTACCTCTGTCGATAAGACTGAGAAGAACTGGGAGAACTGGCGAACCATGGAAGATCGCGGCGACTTGACTCAGAACCATTGGTAGGTAACTACTACATCAACAGCGAGGCCAAATAAGTTAACAAACTCTAGGGACCACGTCCACGTCTCTTACAATGGTTAGAGTCGAAACTCGCAAGGTAGGGATCTGGAGGTACCTGTGGGGCATATTGAATAACATCTAACGCCACTACGATTTGTACAAAACATAAGTAGTCGTCTTGATCATTCAACATCGAATTCTGTCTACCCAAAAGTCATATATCAATTTTCAACACCGTCTGAAGTGTAACTGCCTTGTGGTATCTTGTCTAATATTTACCCTCAACGCCAGGCAACGACACATAACTGTCTCCATGTGTAATCATAATACCAAGGTCAAGTCCATCATTCATCAAAACGCCGAGAACGAAGATCCCACCAAATTTAGCCCCCAAATGCTTCATTCACTACCTCGCCTTCATCCGGCGTCACCTCCAGCTCGAGCAACTCATGGGCTGCCTCAACTGTCTCTCCATCAATCCCGGCCTCCATCACTAAATCTTCCTCGGCAAAAGCAAGTCTTCCTAGAGCGAGAAGATACCTTTGGCTTCCCCCGTGAGCCATTGAGAGCTTCTCGCTAATGTCTGCGAGATTGGCGGTATCGGGACCTGTCACCAAAGAATGTATCAAGAAGACGCATTGTGAAATGATCCGATATAGGCCGGCTGAGTACGACGTCGTAGTTGATCCCTGGCGTATATCCTTGGTCTCAGATGTTTGTGGTAAGATGTTGAAAGGGATAGGCTGGTCGTACAGCTCGTCTATGGACATGCTGAGGCAGGCCACAAGGCGAGGGAGAGCGAGACTGTGAGACGCAAGCTCCTTAGCGCCAAAAGGATGGCGTGAAAAGGCGATGAGCGTTCGCAAAGCAGCCAAGCATAACGTAGATTTCTCATGGCGGGTAGTTACTGATGGGTGGTAATCTGTAAGCTTGTTTGTAACATGGTTGATGACATGACCAGCGACGTGAGTATCTTCGTCGTCTGTAATCGGACCTATTGAGTCTGGGAGTGCAGAGGTTGTCAGGAGCTCGAGCATGCCCAAGATGTCAGAAAGCTCTTGCTTTGGGCTCAGAAGTTTGTAGACCATGTCGGGTTTTATGCATCGCCAAAAGACTGTCGACTTGGGCTTGATTTCATCTTCTGTCACATCAGTTGCAGTGGAACAGGCTAAAGCGCTTGTATACAAGACTGACAAGATATCAACGATCTTGATATGTTCTTTCATCGACTGGAAGTCATCATTCTTCAGCCGTCGTTCACCTTCACGTATGCGGTGCTGCCATTCGGCCAAAGTGCAGATTGTGGCTTGCGCGGGAGGTGTCAGATTCGGCAAAACGAAAGGAACGACTTCTGATGCGTGGAGTGAGAAGATGAAGGAGATGATTGAGAGCAAATACTTGATAGGCTCCCAGAGCTGCTCCTCATGACAACGATTCCACATGTTAACCATAAGATTTGCAAAGTCCACGAGGAGTTGCATCGGTCGATCGGGACTTCCCATCAGAGGTATTTTTTGGAATATGATGGCGGAAAGCGAGGTATCATTGTCGTCTTTGAAGGAAAAGCGAGACAAGATGTCCAGTGTTGGGCGAGGGGTTCCATGATCGAGTACAAGCGGTAGAAACTAGAGACGATGAGCACAGTGCCACCCAGCTGGGACGGATCTGACAAACCTCAAAAAGGACAGCCGGTGGTGGCGCTACCACAAGTGGCGGTCGGTGAACTGGAGCCTCTGGCTTCCCAATACTACTGGCAAAGCTGTCGGTGTGAGTCTCCAATGCCATGATAGGACTGTCAACAGTCGGTCGTTTCCTTTTCCCTTTGCTCGGAGTTCTCTCGCCAACGTGTAAGGCGACTGAGCCAGGATTTCTGCTCCGTCCTTGGCCCTTACTTGGACTTACAACAATATCCATCTCATCGAACCCATCCGCAACCCATGACTTGTTTGCCTTCTTGGGGGTCGTTACTCCTGCCGAAGTTCCAAGAGCGGGATCCTTCCGGCGAACTCGATCACTGACTTCTCTCATGTCACGCTGTAGAAATTGAAGTTCCGTATTGGCGTTCTGTTCAGCGGCAACAGCTGCCTCAGCAATCCTTTCCTGTTTCGCCAATTGTTCGGCATTGATCTTGTTCAGACGAGCAACCTCTGCAGCGTGCTCCTCGTTCGATTTCACAAAATTGGATCGGACAATCGAAGCTTCTCCCAGAGCTGCTTTGAGTTGATCCTCGAGGGTTCGAACTCGCTGCTGTAGTGCTGACAGGATATCGCCAGGTTGATTCTGGGACTGTTGAGAGGCTCCTGGTCTGTTTTGCGGCACAACAGGCCGAGCAAATTGACTCGGTTGAGCACGAAGGAAGTTGGAGCTCTGGGTCTGGAACTGCTGAGAGGTGTAGATGGGCTGGTGAGACGGACCAGCATTGTAAGGCTGTTGAGGGGTTTGGCCTATGGGCCGCCGCTTGGAAGGTTCGACAATAGGGTTCCATCGCGGATTTGGGGGCGGAACTGAGCGTCGAGAGTCCAAGTAGTAACTTTGAGATGACTGGTTTTGTTGGAGATTGCCGTCTACAACTGGCCTCCCAATAGGAACACCAGCGTCATTCGTCACTTCGGTCGTATCGAGGTCATCGTCTTCTATCCAGACGATTTCTGGAGATTCGATGCGTGGGCGCTGTGTCAATGGCTTCGATTGGGCTTGGGCCTGCGTGAGTTGTATTGCGTTATCCTCGAGCTCCTGGAGGGCATTGGCAGGGATATCGTCGAAACCGTCATCGGAGAACTCGTCGTCGAGATCCATCTTTGATGGCTGTTTTCATATCAGAGGAGAGATCCATTGAACAAAAATACAAAGCTTGTTATTGTTGGCGCATCTCGAACGGTATTCCTTGATCACGGTTTCGTGTACTGGGGTGTAAAGGATTTACCAACACGTCGCGAGGTCACGTGGGAGTCAAATTGTGGCTGCTGCTTGGTGCAGCCACTGTCTGGACAAGTGAGGCGCAGTATTGCGGAGTTGATTTTTGAGCATGTGAAGAGCCAAGTGCGTCATTGACCTGGTCAAGCTCCCAGCTCCGACGGTTTGTGGAGAGATTCACCAGTCAGTCCTTTGGACCCTGATGATATACACAGCAAACACAAAAACAAACTATGCTCGCAGGGCATTGGGCTATATGCTTGTAAAGAAGTTGCAGACTGAGACACGCGTATAAGATTTGCAGAGAGTGACACGAGTTAGTTACCAGTAGTAGCATTACTATTAGTGGAGGTTTAGGTACTCGCGCATATTACGGGCTTGTCCTTCGCAACAAACAATTAATTCAGCTGTCACTCATGGTTGCTGGGCGTTTCTAGTTCTACCACGCGATTATGGTCTTTGTTAGGGCTTCTTGTTGCTCAAAATTACCGACATGGGACGAATCTCAACAGATCTATAAAATGGATCCCAAGAGACTGGGGTTTGTCCCACAGCTAATAAGCCCCTGCGTCTGGGGCAGCTCTCAATTTCCCAGTCGTCAATACATATCCAACAATGGGCATTTGCTGCTGAGTCTGCAAAGCCCATACCCAAGCAAAAGAGGGAGCCCGGATATACATTAGTTACCTTACTTGGCGGTTTCTAAGAGTCCGTTGCCCGCTCATTTGACGCAATTTATGTAGACAAAGCCCAAGACCAGGAGAGACGGTGGAAACCCGCTGGAAAGGCCGGAACACGTCAAGCCACAGCCGCAATGGCCGGGTGGTCGTTCAGGGACTCGATTGGTCCCTTAAGGGAATTTTGGGGTCAGATTTGATCATGCTGTTAGTCTGCATTGCGTAGAAGGTGCTGTAGCTCGTCTGTAGTTTACTTGGCAGAGCCAGAGACTGCGTCACTGCGTAATACATACCGACCGCACCCAATCTACCACACCCACTTTTAGAAATGCTAGGTACCTAGTTATGGGTGCTAGGCTGAGTGAGCTGTAGACCGGGCTAGAAACGGGCTTGACTTTTCAAACCACCATTTCCTGTTCTTCCAACATCGTCACAACTATCGCGACAAGTGAGCTCTTTTGCCCACTCGACCTCGCTCCATCTTTCGCTCCTTAGAAGCACTTCTCCCCCCGGCAGAATTTTGTGTTTGCCCCGGCTCAGCTTCTTCCAATCGTGACGATTTATTTCAACACGAAGCGAATTGTCGACTCCTGACGCCGTAAACCCACGAACTTGACCCAGGTCTGCGCAACGACGTCACAGGTCGCTTGGAGCAAATTTTTGGGAACAGGCAACTGTCTTCTTCACCACAGCTTCACTCACTGCTGCAATCGCGTCAGCGACTCGAGCATATCGCCCATTCGTCAGCCGACGACAACCTCATTGCCAACCTTCTTGGCAATAATCAACAATAAAAACCCTCCAACGCCTTTTTCGGCGTATTCACATACCAAATATCAACAGAAATGGCTCGTCCAAAGAGAGGGGTTAGGTTCCCCAACCGCAACGGCTCTGATGGACGAAGATCAAGCTTCAGCAGCGAGGACGGTGGCTCTCCCACCAAGCTCAAGTCCCAATCTTCGGGGCAGTTGGAAACAGTGGACGAGGTAAGCAGACTCAAGGTCTACTGTTTGACTCGAGGCATTGCCCAATAATACCACATCTGAGCTAACAGCCCTCACAGAAGCAGCCCGCAGTTAGCGAAAAGCAAGCCGAGTACGAAAAGAAAAAGGCCAACTTCATAACGCGCACTTTCTGGACCTTTGTCATGTTTGCGCTCTTCTTCGCCGCGCTTTTCATGGGTCACATCTACATCATCTGCATCATCACCGCTGTCCAGATCGTCTCCTTTAAGGAAGTCATCGCCATTGCCAATGTTCCCAGCCGCGCCCGCTCCCTGCGATCTACTAAGAGTCTCAACTGGTACTGGCTGGCGACCACCATGTACTTCCTCTATGGCGAGACGGTCATCTACTACTTCAAGCATATCATTCTGGTTGACAAGGTCCTGCTACCTTTAGCTACTCACCACCGCTTTATCAGCTTCATCCTCTATGTTTTCGGTAAGAAACTCGCTCCCTGGGCTGGACTCTCCAGACTAATCACGAATAGGCTTCGTTTTCTTTGTCACATCTCTCCAGGCCGGGCACTACAAGTTCCAGTTCACCAACTTTGCCTGGACACACATGGCTCTGTACCTCATTGTGGTCCAGGCCCATTTCATCATGAACAATGTCTTTGAGGGCATGATCTGGTTCTTCCTGCCCGCCGCTCTGGTCATCACCAACGATATCTTTGCTTACATTTGCGGTATCCTCTTCGGACGCACTCAACTCATCAAGCTGTCTCCCAAGAAGACCGTCGAGGGTTTCGTCGGTGCTTGGATCATGACCATTATTTTCGCCATGCTCCTCTCCAGCATCATGATGCGATCCAAGTACTTCATCTGCCCTGTTAACGACTTGGGCGCCAACATCTTCACTGGGCTTAAGTGTGATCCCAACCCGGTCTTCCTTCCCAAGACCTACGAGCTACCCGAGCTGTTCTTCCTCCCCGACACTGCGAACTTCTCCGTTACTATTGCTCCCATGCAGATCCATGCCCTCAACTTGGCTACCTTTGCCTCTCTGATCGCTCCCTTTGGCGGGTTCTTTGCTTCAGGTCTCAAGCGCACTTTCAAGATCAAGGACTTTGGCGACTCTATCCCCGGACATGGAGGTATCACTGACCGCATGGACTGCCAGTTCATCATGGGTTTCTTCGCTTATATGTACTTCCACACCTTCATTGCCATCCACAAGGTCAGCCTTGGCAGTGTTCTGGAGACCGCAATTACCAGCCTCAACCCTGATGAGCAGCTCGAGCTCGTCAAGGGAATGGGCCATTATCTCCGAAATCAAGGCATCCTAGCTGAAGACGTAAGTGCCTGCTTCTGAGTCTTTGCTACATCTTGCTCACAAACGACAGGCTGTCACTTGTCTCGATAAGCTCCTGCCGGTAAATCAATGAGTTCTCAACGAACAGCTCAGGTCTTTTACAAGGCACATTTTGGTCATATTCAACTGGGTATATAGTCCCTTTTCCACTCACCTTGGCGTTTTCCTTAGTCATAGAGCTTTAAACTGAGCTGTGCGTCTCCGCATATTATCGGGATCTGTACGGTTCAATCCAACTATTGAGCTGTATTGTTGGGTATCGGGCAGCAAAGACTTTGTGCCCTGGTTTACAGGCGCTGTCGGTATTATGTAATGAGCAAATAATGTCCATATTTCAGGGGAAGGGTAGCTGTGAGTATAGACCCTTGTTGTCGAGGTTTAAGTCGTCAAAGCCTGGTGGGAAATTCTACAAAAGTATTCAACATCCACTCTAGAAGTATTGCAAACTATATGCATCATGTGTATGATTCAATCTACCTGTAGTGTCCGTGCGCCACTCAATGGGCTTCTATGTCCTGTTTTCCATTTTCAATCTTGATCCTGTGCAGCTTATTCTTACAGTCTTCTTCCTATTCGATCTTGGTCTCCCAGCCGCCTTCAGCTTCGAAGATTTGACCAACCGCCTTGCCAACCTCCAAGAGGTGACGGTCGCGATATCGTGGTGCGACGAGGGAGAGGCCGATGGGCATGTCATGGTCACCTTTGAAGCCTGGCACATTCAGGACTGGGACATGAAGGCCCTACACGATCGTTAGCCACTGTAATGTTCGTACACAATTTGTCACTTACGCTCCACATGGCGCAGAAAATATGGCTTCCTGTACTCTCCAGACCAACAGGGGCCTCGTCTGGTACACTCGGCGTGATGATAGCAGCATACTGTGAGGCAATGAAGTCGAAGACAGGCCTCATGGCAGCCAAGCTGTCACTAGCCATCAGTTGCGTCTTGCGAGTGAAATTGTCAGAGTTCTCAACGTGCTCAATCAAGACTTGGCCAATCTGGTCCTTTCCTACTCTATATTCTGGTAGGAAAGAGGTACGGCCCTCAGTGTGAAGACCAATACGATACCATTCTGGCACATCGTCGAAAGTCGAAGGAAGCTCAAGCTCCTCTACTTGGGCGCCATGGGATCTGAGAAGATCTGCAGCGCGGGCGAGTGCGTCTTGGGTTCCAGGACCAGCCATGGGCCAGATGCTCGTCTTACAGATTGCGAAGCGTGCCCCTGTGATGCCTTGAAAAGAGCGATCTTCGTCTTCGTCATCTTGAAGAGCAAAGACGTCGGCCAAAAGGACCAGATCTTCGACACATCGCCCATACCATCCAAGAGTGTCATACATAAGAGCATATATCTTCTGACCTTCGCGAGACACGGAGTTCCAGGTTGGTTTGAACCCATAAATCCCATTGAAAGATGCAGGACGAATCATAGATCCACCTGTCTGTGTCCCAAGGGCCATGGGGGCTTGGAAATCGGCAACGGCAGCTCCAGAGCCGCTGGATGATCCCCCCGGAGTGCGTAGAGGGTCGTGAGGATTGTGAGTCTTGGGGCCGACGTGGATAGCAGCAAACTCGGTCGTAGTTGTTTTGCCTAGCCTGTTAGATTAAACTGTGCAAAGAATATAGAGCACATACCGAAGATGAGGGCACCAGCATGACGAAGGATCCGTACGGAAGCAGCATCCGTCTCGGGAAAATGGCCATCATATAATGGCGAGTTGAACTGAGTAGGCATGTCTATACGAACGATAGTAAGCTCCGGTCATAGTGTTGGGGGGCAAGCTTGGCAAACGAACCTTTTGTGTAAATGACATCTTTCACAGCGATTGGAAGTCCATGGAGAGGTCCTCTATTTTTCTTAGGGATCTCATCTAGAAGTCTTGCTTCCTGCATGACCCTCTTCTCGTCCAAGTATGCCCAAGCTTTGACGTCTTCATCGCGAGCCTTGATCCTTTCAAGCAAAGATTCGGCATACTCTTGAACTGAAAGCTCATCCGCCTGGATCTTCCCAAGAGCTTCAGAAGCTGTGAGTTTCCATGGCTCGATATGATGAGTTTTGGAAGGAGACATTGCTTTCTCTTGGTCCCTCTATTATGGAGTCGTGCTTTTGCATACAACTAAATAGTGTAAGGGAGTTCAGACAGTAGATCTAGTCTTGTTTCCAAAGCCCCGCGATAGTGAACCTCAACACTCCAAGTCAACATCTCAGAAAGGATTAAATTAGAGTCTCATATGATATATACCTTTTTTTGTGTTCGCCTCTTATAAGCAGCTTGTGCTTCGGGCACTAATGCAACGTCTCTATTCTGTAGGCCGGTCGGTGAGAGTCCGTAGCCTATAGGACGCATGTGCGGAAGGCCTCAAGTAGTCAAACAGCTCATCTCCTGAATCCGGGCACTAATGCAGTACGGGCCGAGCTGCCAACGGATACTCTATCTCGATATGGTAATGGATATAATTGTGGACTTACTCCGTCGTCCGTACACCGAGACGTTTTTCTGTGTAACCCGGAGCGGCCCAACGAGAAGCAGAGTCGTCTCGTCGAGGTCGTGATTGGATTTATCGGTGACTATCCGATGTGAGGCGAAGCTGATATTGTCGAGACGAGATGAGGGTTGGGAGGGACAGCATAGAAGGGTTGTTGGACAGGAGACGATAGTTAGACGACTCGAGCAGGAGGTCAAGGCGGACTTATGCTTCTCGTTCGCTCAGGCATTGGACCTCGGGGTGTACCAAGGCATCCAGCACAAGGTCCAACAGGAAGCTATTCCGGACCACGATGCAAAGATACTCCTCGTTCTAAGGTTTCAGCTAGTAACAGTCAGCCAGAAAATAGCTCGGTAACACCCGGTCTTCCGGTCCGACGTCTAACATGACAGATGATAGGAGAAGTCAGAAGAGGCTAGGCAAACTTAAGAAGCAATCAAGGTCGAGAAGTCCTTAGTCGAGACAGGGTTCGATGCAGGAGGGGAATGTCACGGGATAGTGCTCGAAACTTCGGCACTTGGGGAGGGATCTACAGAGGAGGTGAATCCTAAGCTTAACTACTGCACGCATGTACGTATGTATGTATACAAGTCGAACTCTGATTGTATGGTTGAGCGCAGCTGAAGTAGGGATCCGAAGTCTGGTAAGTTTACTAGTGACAAAGACTCGACGCCACGCACCAACATCCCGGTATTGTGTAAGAGATACGGAGTATGTGAGAATGGTTAACCTCATTCAAGATTACCATTCCCTTTTGTTTACATTGCAGGCTGACCATAATACAGTCACCGATTGGGCATGAAGTTGAGCTGAAGTGACATCGCCATTTGCCTCAACAGCTTCATTACGACCCTTGTTTTCCCTGTTTCCATACCTATGTGCTATCTATGACTTCTCGTAGGTCAACAGCCACAAACAATGGTGATCCTCGACACGCAACCTTTATTTTAGCCTTGCTTCGTCTTCCTTGCCTCACCTCAAACCTTGCTGATTTTACCTTTCCTTTCTTTTTCCTCGCAAAACATCTCCGCCGCTATACTGAACAGGGCCATACCCTGCACCCCACGAACCTGTTAGAAACAATTTCATTTCTTTTTCTGTTCTCGCCTGTTGTTAGCAACGTCACTTTTAGATGCCCAATCGCGTCGATCAGCTTCTGGAAGACCGGTGAGCCGGGGCAGTGGCGTCCAACTTCCCGTAAGCCACGCCGATGATCCATGGCGGCAAACTCTGGCTTGGCCCTGACTTTGCAGATGAGGCTAGAGTCGGTGAGTTGAAGATTTCATGTAAATCTATAGTGAGGCTTTGAATTTGCCAATTTTCCCTGCGTATGTGATTTACAGATATAATGCCGGATCTCTGGAATCTGTAGGCGTCGGCCTCGGAATACTACGTCGATGTATAACGGTTGACACACGATCTCGGTAGAATGAAAGTTTAGGCGATTACAAGCTAAGGAAGTTTCTCTTGACTCTAGTTTGATTGACAGCAGGTATGGATATGGATGCAGTATCAGGGGTCTTATACGAGCTGCCATGCTGCGTAGTGACGAATTGATGCTGTCCTTCTTGCGGTAGCTTTCCGATAGGATTGAACGAGAAAAGGCCGCGTCTTGGCTACAGGTCTGAGTCCTCCAATGCTGTTCTGTTCAGTCTCTCAGTGCTTGTATCTATGTATTGATTCGTAATGGTCCTGGAATGAAGCAACATACCATATTGCATCACGTCAATTCCTCAGGTGATATGATGACCTTGGTTTATGCATTGCAGTTATTCGCAGCAAGCCATGCAGCAACTTTATTAGCGAGTGTAACGGTGAAGAGTTTTGTGTCCTGCATATGTCCACGATAGCTACGCAAGACATTGGCTGCAGAGAGGCGCTACGGCTTGTCATTTACGACAGCGAGATCTGATCGAATCAGGGTACTCAAAGCGCTTTAGTTCAGGTCCCATCAAGTTGCTGAGGCTCAACGGCAATGCCGATCCAATGTGACATCAAGAGTCGTAGGTTATGACGGTTGCCCAGTAGATTCCGCCTCAGATGAGGCTCGATGTGAGGCTGTAGGTCGATATTAATAGCTGCAGCACTTTATCCTACGCATGGACACTCAAAATACGAGGGGACGCTGAAAATTGAGGCCTAATTTTGTTTATTTTATGATCCGTTCTATTCGTAATCCGCGTCCCCTCTGAGGCGATCCGTCCGTTATTACGTCTCTTCTAATTTTTTGGTGTAGAAGCTCCCGTCATGACAATTCGTCCGTCGACCACGGGAGCAATGCAAGTTGTCCAATCAACCGTGTACTCGCCCTCTTTGAGAGGATCACAGATACTAGTCTTGACCTTTGCTTTGAGCGCCCACTTCGTAAAGAACTTGCGCATCAAGAGAATCTCAAAATCGAGTCTCGCGCCATCGGGGTCTTCAAACTCTTCCTCCTCACGATCCTTCTCATCAAGTTCCTCGTCGCTGGTTTCGTTGTCATCATGGGGCTTCATATTGATGCTGAAGCGACGCTTGAGGAACCTGCCCCACGGGTCTTTAGCGTCCTTGGTCACACTCTCGGTGCGTTTGTCCTTGGGTAGATTCTCTGCAACGAACTTGAGGTCGGGGAAGTCGGTGTTAAAGGTAGTTCGGACAGGTGAGACGGGCGTCTCGCATTTCTGAGCAACCTTGACCCAATGTTGCGCGAGGTTTTTCCATCGTCCTACTGTCAAAAGGCCCATGAAGTACTGCCGCAGCATGGCCGAGATAAGAATGCCGTTTTCTTCCTCGATGATCTCCTCCGCTTGTCCACCCTCAGACTTGACCAACAAGCTGGTGAAACCATCTGCCGTTGCTGTCAGCTCTCTGTTTTGTGATTGTATAATTTCAACTTACCCTTTCCTCGTCCCATATATCCTCGGGTACAGAGCACATAGAGTTTCTCCGGCTCATACGGCTTTCCACCGATCTCCGCCCACAAGACTCTCTTCCCTCTAGGTCGGGAGGGATCAAACTCGAATCGAATGTTGGAAACCTGGGGAAATCGACCTTCCAGAGCAGGATACATAGCTACACTGTTCTCAAGAGCATCGAAAATAGCTTGGCCTGTCACTCTGAGCAACACGACAGGATCCTCGAATGGAAAGCAGGTCGTGATATCCTTGATGCGAATTGGGCCCGGGGGGTAGATTTGGTCGCCACGGATAGTACCAGATGCCATGATTGTGCAATCAGCGCCATGATGTTGTCTCATGACGTCGCATACAAAGTTTCCGATGTTGGACTCCTTAAGGCGAACTGTGCTGAAACGAGCATCCAGAGGTGTAGCAGTGTATCCAATAGGCCTTGCCAGTGACTGGTTGAGTTTGGAGGTGAGTTCGTCTACCTTTTTTAGTGTTGAAGGGTCTTCCTCGATGGACGAAACGATGTCTCTTCGCCAGATATCAAAATCCCACTTGGAAGGGTCACCTTCCTTGCGACGAGCCTCGATGTAACTCAGGTTCTTGAAGTCGGTACCAGATCTAAGCACGTGAGTCCCGTTGATGAGGCTGTGGGCGTAAAAATGGTCGTGTCCGCCGAGGATGATATCAATGAGTCCTTCCGTCTGTTCTGCCAACTTGTTGTCATTGGGTTCTCGCATGTGGCTTAGACAGACGATGATCTCCGCACCGTCCTCCCGCAACTTGGGGACGAGCTCCTTGGCAACAGCGGTAGCGGATCTGTACTCCAGATTGGGCGGTAGACTGTTGATGGTCTCAAGCCATTCTCTCTCACCCAAGCCGATGAGGCCAACCCTGATGCCATTCGAAGTGGTCATCATGTGTGTCTTCTTGGCATGGCCAATAGGTGTGTCACCGCCAATGTCATGGTCGATGACGTTTGCTAGCAACCAAGGGAACTTGTTCTGACTTGAGAGATGCTCAAACTGCTTAACACCAAAATCGAAGTCGTGGTTCTGTGATTTGAGGCTGGTCAGTTACCAAGTCGGTCAAGGGTAGTATGACCTACCCACCCCTACACAAGAGCAGTCCGTTCCAATTAGATCAAGAACGGGAACCATGTGTTGACCTAGGTCGGATCGTCAATATCTAGATATAAACAAGATGCATCTTTCCTGGATCACAAAACTCACCCTTGGTCACAGTACTCTCCAAGCTGGGGTTAAAGACATCTCCAGAAAAGAGCGTCAGGGCTCTAGGCTGATCCTTGAACTGCTCGCCTTCCTGGTACTCGCGGCACACGCTGATGAATCTTGGCAGGCCACCCACGGGCTCAGCACTCGAAGGGTCCAAGTGATAGACGTCGTTGTAGTGAATCAGCCTCAGGTCGGGAGGTGAGTCAGCCTGGCCCTGATGCTCGACACGGCCTGAGGCGTAGGTGACTTGAGGTTCCGCAGTGGGCTCTCCGGCCTCTGCGGGGGCAGTGTCTTTGACCATTGGTAACAATATCAGTGATGATGTTGGAGTAATCGAGTATTTATTAGGATACTTTTGTTCTTTTCTGAGGGAAGAATAAAAAACAGAATTATTCAAAGAGCGGGAATGACGACAGACTCAAAGGCAACGAGGCGCAGCTGAAGCTCTAACTACCTTACCTTACTTCTCTCCTCTCCTCTCCTCTCCTCTCCTCTCTTCCTCCTCAAAAATCCAGTCCAGGGCAGCGCTAACGGCAGCTTGCAGGACGGGTCCCCGGAAAATGGATCCAGGTAGACCAGTCAGCACGTGACACTATGAAGCCATTACTTTGTGTCGATGATTTGCTGCAGGGGAAGCTTTGATGTTTGGGGCCAGCATGTAACGCTGACGAGGTTTCTTCAGCAGCAAGAGGTGATTCTCTTATTTTTAACGTTGCGGGACATTACGTAGATATGGCGTCCGGTAAAATCAATTAATGGTACTGAATTGAAAGGTGTTGCAGGAAAGGATACATGCCGGATATGTCGGTGAAGAAAAGGTCTATAATCAATGAAGACCTATTGTGAGTTGTGATACTCGAAATGCTTCGTTCCATGTGGAGAGCTTCATTTGTCTGGACCTTATGTCCCACCATTGGCCATTGCCATAATTCCAATTACTAAAATCGAACGTTGCGGTTTCATTAATAATACCCTCATTCTCATAGGCGACTAATGGTATTCATTAGGTGCTCAGTTCAAAAGACAGCTATTCGCTCCAGACGCGAGTATATAGGGTAGTAAATCAACCACTTGACTTCAAAATCTCCAGGCTTGAAGGCAACGTGCTTTGTTCAATCCACGATCTAATCACATCAGAAAATAGTTTTGGCTTTTGCAAATTCCACGTATGCACTGCTCCCCCGACCACTGCAGCCAGTGAGCCCTCGACGGGCATTTCCCTACCCATTCTTCTCACCGCCTCAACATCGTCAATGCCTTCTGCCGCAATCGCCAGCGTCTTCACTGGTAGCGTCCTGATATGGTCCCAGTTGAGCTCCAGGAGTCCCGTGTCCACAGCACGAATCACTTCCCATCTCCTATTATGCCGCATCTCCTCTAGGAGTTCTTCGTGGCGACGCATGCCGCGACCGTTGACAGCCACGAGCATATACAGCCATGTCGGTACCAGTTCGAGAAGCACTAACGTAGCGTAGTAGGTGATGCTCGGATAGCGGACAACCCATGCCCAGTGGCCCTCCATGGGGTGCCCCGCGGTGACAATGGCAGAGAGGACCAGCTCCGGATGTTGCCGGCTGATACGGAGAGTGATGAAGGCACCCATGGAGAGACCAACAACGTGGGCCCGGCCGTCATGTGCGTATCGCCGAATGAGCACGGCCACCCGCTCCGCGGAGCTGGAGATGTTCGCAGGGAGAATATCGCGGGATTGAGAATGGCCACTGATATCGGGGGCGATGATGTGATAATCGGATAGGTAAGGAATCACGTAGGACCATTCAAGATGCGAGTTAAGTAGACCATGTAAAAGGATTACTGTGATTGGTTTGTCTTGGTTGAGACTGACAAAGAAGAGTTCTTGCTCTGCCTCGGTCGCTTCTGGCGATGCCATCTTTATGGGATCTTGAAGAGCCTAATATTATTAAGATGCATGTGTATTTGGTTAAAATCACGACAAGATAAATTGAAAAGTATCATACCACCTCCTCTGGGCTTTAGCTGTTCAGGTGACTTCAGCTGGCTACGCCGCAGCCATCCTGATCGGGGCCATTATCATATCACCAGACAAGCTATAAGATTGACGAGATGCAATATTACCGACACCGGCAGTCAGGAAAAACAAACGTGAAAACCTTTTTGAACTCTCCAATTTGGAACGTCAGCTCTGAAATCTCGTTTCACACTTTGTCAACCGCGTCACTCTTCTTCAGGTGTTTTGACAGCAGCGTAGTATTAGTTGAAGATCATCACTGCTAACTGTTCCCAAACATTCGCCAAGCTGTTTGCATTTCAGGGTGATGTCTGTTATAGGGCTTGTAAACTTATGGCAAAGAGCCTGCAACAAGTTTCATCCCAGGTCTTATGCCCTAAGCCCGAGGTTGAGTCTTGAGAACAATATCTGAATGTGGTATCAGCCGCGTTTCTGAGGCGATCATACATAAGCCGTCGAGATACCGATCGGATGGTCGTCGTTCCTGTTGCAAGAGAGTTTCACCGTCGTGACGCCGTTTCTGCCACTACACTTTTCGCTTCATCTGGCGCCACTATCAACATCCACAAATTCTGCAGCTGAGGATCGTTGAGGAAAAGCCTGGCCTCTACTGGACGTCCCTCCATATCCCTGGGCGCTAGAGGCTATGTGGCAGACGAGTTGAAATATCGCCATATGCCCTGTTTGAAAAACCGTTGATGGGAATTTTTCGAAGCGCCATGGTGAAAAGATCTTCTGGTTTATGGAGAATTCAAAGTCGATGGAAAACGTCTAATAAGAGTTGAAAATGAAGCCATCTCCGACTCACAATGGACTGACGTTGACAGGGAGCGCACCCAATAGCCACCAGATCTGGTGCCGCAAGCTAGCGGGCGAGACGCCATGTGGAACAGGGGTCATGGCCTGAAGAGCCCCTGGCTAAGGTCAGTCGTTGCCCCTAGCGGTCCCTGACACGGGCGGCCATGCTCATGCAGGTTAGAGTGACCGTTGGCAGGCCTGAGCTGCGATCTTGGCTGACCAGGGTTGAATATTGCATCGAATTGATGGTTATTGTGAGCTTGTCAAGATGCAGCCGAGGACGACATGGCCTGATGGACATAGTAGATAGAACGATACCTGTAGAATTATCTCGCAGTATTTCTCTATCAAGCGCTTCACTAGCCAAGCCAAACAGCAGCTAAACCTCTCGGTTCCAAAGTCGACCTCTCCCTAGTTCAACCTGAAACGAGCTCACCCACCACCCTCACCAAAGTCACTCCAAGGTCTGCACTGCTTGCCCTGCTTGGCTCGGTTTTCTCGTGATCGAGTTTGCAGCCATGTCGACGCTAGTCTCCGTGGCCCCGATCTTGACACCGCCACAACGAGGGAGCCAAGAGAACCAACTGTGACAAGTCCAGAACACAGACGAGACAAGCCTGGCACTCGTCAACATCGATATGTGTTTTGTTATTACCATTGTGAAGCACAACAGCCGTCACGATGCCAGTTGATGTCACCTATATCGCCAATATCAACTCGATAGCCGCTCACAGCCTCATAGTTCCATAGTTTCAACCGCTCTTGAGCCAACCAGACAACATCAACTCCAGATCCCAAGCATTCCCATTGCAACCACTGGTCCCACGATAGCACGTTCCCCAAAACCTTTCTGCCAGCTAAAAGGACTACTGTGCCGCTCTACCGGGCCCCATTACTACTTTCGATTCTTTGCCCCTCCCTTTCAATCTCGTTCTTTTGGCTGTTAAAAGTCAAGTCAGTCCAGGTCTGTCTTGGTCTGGTACGATTCGAGCGGCGCATGGGCTGGTCCCCAATTTTTTCTCTTCTTCCCCCCTTGTTCTCTTGTACTTCTTTTTATTCCCTTTACTATTAGACGATCTGCCATTTGGCTGATCTTCGTTACTTTAACTTATTCTGCTTCCTTGTCCTTCTTTCCTTACTCCATATCTCTTATAATAAGTACAGATCGTTGCCGGTGGTGGAGCTACCTTATTGTCACGACGACTTCATTATTGGGATTTTGAGATTCTGTCTGTCTATACCTACTCAATTCAGCTCGACGCATCGCATATAATCGCTCCACAGACAGTGGTTCAATTACCACAATTCTCACCGCAGGTCGGCAAAAAAAGAAAAGAAAGTTATTCTGTTAATTTGGACGGAAAGAGAAGAACGGGATTGGATATCGCTACGAATCACGGTCTCACGTATAGAGAAACGGCCGCCTATAGAAATCACTCAGACGAAAGACACAGAGAGTATTGAGAAAGAGCTTGGAAGAGAAGTTACGAGAAAATGGCCCCGGCCTTGTCAATTCGCCTCGCGGCAGCAGCCCTTTTCGCCCTTTCAGTAACAGCACAGTCATCACCCGCCATGTCCATGTCCATCGAGTCATTCATTCGAGTAGCTGATGATGTTCTCCACCGACCATACGTTTCCCTGCTATCAACACCGCTCGCTGAGCGCGATGGGAACGCCACAGTCGAACAGCTTCCCGCAGGTGATGTCCCTCTGACAAAGGATGGCTCGTTGAACATGACCGCCTGGAACATGGAAACCAACGCTGCATGCCGATCAGCTCTCGGTGGATTGCACAAGAGCACAAACCCCTCTGGGACATGCGTGTGCTATAATCTTCCCTCACTCGATGTCAAGACTGGCGTTTTTGAGGCTGATGTTCGACTGTATCAAGTTTCTCAACCCAGAGGTAGTTTTGCAGCTGTTGCACCTGAGGACATTAATGTTGGAATCTCATATAAGGGTGCAAGTGTCATGCCCATTCAGCCTGCCGATGTCAATGGCACAGGTCTAACAGGCGGCAAGCCTGGTATGGGAAAGAGAGAAGAGGGAATGCCACTCCTGCAATCATATATGCTGGTTGGAAAGATTGATGCGAACCAGATGACGGATAACATGACTATGTAAGATTCCACACTCACATCTCACCTCATTCACTTATACTGACTTTCTCAGGGACGAGCTCGAATGCCATATCATGCCAACCCTCACCCTCACTGCCCGCAACAGCACAGGCAGTATCATCCGCACCAATGTCTCCATCAACGAAGCCGCTTTTCTCACTGGCGTCTTCTCTCAAGATGTTGTCATGTCCGACTTTGCCATGGCCTCAGCCGCCGTCGACGATCAGATTGCCGCTGTCAACAACGGCACTGTCGCCTTTGTCCTCCCAGGCGTACAGCTCATGGTCCTCCCCATTGGTCTTATCATGATGAGCGTCTGGCTGCTCATCTTCGTCTCAGCTGTTGGCTTCGGCACATATGAGCGCTACAACTATGCTCTCATGTATCAACGCAGACAAGCTGTCACAATGCCCAAGAAGGCGACAATATGAAGCAGGACATGAAGTTGGGATATAATCAAGCGAGCTTTTCATTACTCTTACGGCCATGCATAGCGTTGCCGACTCTTTTTTCTTTACTACTTTAACTCTCATAAGCGTGTAATTTCCACTCTGCAGATATTTCAGGCACCATATGTTTTTTTTAGTTGATATCCGACCTCACATGGTCCCTAGATTCACTTTCTACACTACACCAATAGATAGTCTCATAGCATCAATGTACTAGCCGCTATGGCTGAATAATCACATACTAAGCAGCATAAGGTTCATCCCCATATTGGGCATCTGGGGTGACATGTCAGATTGTGGGACGATTCCCCTCTACATGAAACACCATCGTAAGGTACTGAACCCGGAAATCCCTTTTACCGATCCTTGTTACATATGTTGTATCAGCCCGTTGGTGTCAAAACTGTAATGAAATTCTTGGTATCGTAATATAACATCTAACATGGCCATGCTCAGGTAACCATGGGCTAGTCGCACAACTGTAACAACTCCAACGCTGTAGGGACCGTCCAATGCAAACATGAGAAAACGTCGAATCATAGCAAAATTGTTCCTCCAACTCCTCCAAGCCATGCACATAATCGAAACGCCGCGCGGCAAGACATAACTTCAAACTATGAGATTGACAATCTCCTCTCTGCACTTCTCCATCGCCCTTTAGCCCAGAGGAAGCATTCTGTGAAGACCATATACCACCCTGTCACCATCCAGAATGATAGAATGACACCCAGTCCGCCCATGAGCCGTGCATCGACAATACCCCGTGTCATCGTCTCGCGAATAGCATCGTTCATCATAAGCCACCCGTAGATTGGGATAAGCGGCTCCTGAGACTTGAGACGGGATGAGAGTCGATTTGTTGGGCCATTCCGCTCATGCTTCCATTCCGAGATAGTGTCCGACATGCGCCAGGCAACCTTGTTGTTAATCTTCTCCCATGTCATCTCGCATGCGTACGATCTTGCCGCCTGGCCCATCTGGGCACGAAGGTTCTGGTCTAGACCAAGTTTCATGGTCTTGGCTACGAAACCATCGAGGTCATCTGGAGAGATGAGAAACCCGTTTCCTCCTTGCTGGACAATGTCAGACGGCCCCCCTTCATCACGAGCGATGACTGGAACCCCACTGGCCATAGACTCCAAAACAACAAGTCCAAAGGTTTCTGTAACCGAACAATGGAGAAAAATATCACCGCTAGCATAAGCAGTAGCGAGATCTTCCCCGACCTTGAAACCGGCGAAAACAACCTTACCCTTCTCTCTCAGAGGATCAAAAAGCTCCTGCACTTCCTTCTCGACATCGGGGTTGCGGTTGCCGCCGACGATGTACAGTTTGAAGTTGAGTCCCTGGGCATCAAGTTCCTTTGCAGCTTTCGCCAGGAAATCGAAGCCTTTTTCGCCAGCGATTCGGGAGACTGTCACGAAAATGATCTCACCGTTAGGTGCCAACTGTTTTCGCAGTTCCTCGCTTCTCATCTGGGGATTGAACAACTCAGTGTTGACACCTCGTGTTAGAACCTCTAGCTTATCTGCTGGCACTTTCTGGCCCACCAAATATCGTTTCACGAAACTCGAAGGGTAAAATATGGTCTTGATCGAGGAGTGACTGAAGAGATAACTCTGGACAGCTGCGAACGCGAAGACTGCAATATGGCTCAGTGGTGCCGGAAATAAGATGGAACAATAGCCAGCAAGATCGGTTTGGAAATTGCAGATGACAGGTATTTGCTTCTCCTTGGGTTGTTGTCGTAGTTGAAGCATGACTTGGAAACCCAGGCTTGCAGGTGATGCAAGGTAGATCAGATCGGGAGGAGCATCATCGCCAAATGTTCTTGAGTACAAAGTCGAATTGCGTACTGGGTATACGATAGAGAGCTCGGGGTTGAATGGGAGAGGATATCCAGTGACTCTGACTTCGGGCTGCTTATCTGCAGGGGACATGGTTGGCGACGGCGGCGGCGTAAAAGTGTTGTGCTGTGTATGGTTGTGTGGCGCAACCACTGCGACCTGAGCTCCATGTGCCCTTAGGTGGTTAACAAGCATCAAAGTCGTGCGACTGACACCATTGACAGGCCCAAATGACTCGGTGCAGAGGAGGATTCGCTTCCCTTTCAGGGTATCAGGAAACTTGGAGAGATCATGACTGGGATACCGTGATTGGGGAGCGGGTAGAGCTTCAGCAATCATGTTGACTTGTAGCAGAGTGCTTTAGATGGAGGTTATCGTGAAGACAGGCTGCGAAGCAGAAAAAGAGGCGGAACGCGACTCTTTTCTCTTTCAAAATGCCCATAGTCACAAACTAACCTTAGGAGAAATGCCTCGCACGTGGACAGAAACAGGGCCACGAGAGCGAGACAATACATCTCTAGAAGCACATGAGGCGCAAATTTGGTATGAGCGAGGCTGAATACAAGCCAGAGTAAACACCACGAGGAGGGACCGTTGGACGCAGTTCGTCGACCTCAGGGAAACCAGTCTGGTGGGGAAGGGGCAAATGGAGGGGTCGACCCTGAGTAGACGTCATGGTATGAACGAGAATTTAGCATTGTATTGGTGAATATGATGGCAGGCTTTGTTATCAGGAATTCTTGAGAAACTTCCTGATGGGCGTGCGAGAGTATCAATGTCTGACAGACTTGTCTTGATCATCACAGGAGGTTCAGACGCACCAAAAGATCCTTCTTCAGACTTGTAAGTCCTGCCATGCAATCACTTGATTCCAGGATCGAAAAAGCAACTGCCGGTCTTGTGCCAGAATTTCCGGTAACAATGGCTCAGCCTGGGCGATATGTGATGGTCTTTCAAGTTGGTCCCTGACATGAACCATTCGCTGAGATCTGTGTCGTTGAAGATCCCCTGCTGAAGACGTGTGGTGGGCGAATCAGAGGCCTCGCTAAGATCACATTGTCCCAAGACGTTCAATCCGCCAATGATTGATAGATCGCGAATGGCCATGGCAATTCCAGCCCCCGTGCTCAAACAGATCTTGGCCATTGGCGGTAGATTTTGCCATATTATACAAGAATGATTTTTGGATTGCGACTCGTGATAGACTCATCTCAGCTTGAAGATAAAAGTGTCAGTAGTCAAAATTGATCATTTCATGAAAGACATCGGGAATAGACGGAGCGCCTCCAGTAATCTCGACTCGCCAACCATGGGTTAAGCGGGAGCTATCGGCATAGGTAAATTGGTGGCGCCATTGCGAGTGAAAGGGTCTTTTAGGCAAAAGCAGAGACGTAGGTACTCCACAAAGCTCCAAGAGAGATGACCAACCATTTTAAATCAAACTTATCAGAGTTGGCGGTTGGGTTGCTAAGAGAAAGAGATTGGATGAAGATTACAGTATGCCAGGTCCAGATAGGTATGGTAAGAGGACCAAACACGTGCAACATCACGTGGGCACCTCATTCTTCCTTCTTAACAAGTAACTGACTGTCTGACTATGTGCTGGAATGAGGACTAGAGTTGTCCAATCTTCTAAAAAACTAAAGAAGAAACCTCTGTCTGGTTGTCAGTGTCCGGCTGTGTCGCATATGTGGTCTCATCCAATGTATTTGCGTGGATATATCTGGAACGACGCATACTTGAGGCTTCTAATATGGAGACAACTTAACCAGGGCATGTCAGAAATCGCGCCTCGGCCTTGATATTCCTTGAATTGTTCTCTATTGTCCAAGCGAAGTGGAATACATTAATGGCGATACCCCTCTCACGGAAGATCTGAATAGAGTCGTTTCGCGGCAATAAACATCTGATAGTCTGGTGCTTAGGAACCCACCGATATGCCTAGCGAGCTCGAATGTTAATAGAATCGGCGGGCCGATCCACTGCCATGACCAGAATCCCCAAATGCCCATCAACATGGGCATTGAGCTTCTGTGGACACATGAGCTGTTTGTCTTGCTGCTACAGACACGGCTCGCAGCCTCCGTTGAAGACCCCATTGTCTTCCCGGCTTGGCTCATGAATCCCATGCGAGCTCATGACGCAGAGGTCCCCTGGCATCATGACAGCCATCAATAGTCGTGTCGTTGCTAGAGCCGAATAGAGTGGGAATGGGATTAATTAGTTACAAGGGTCTGGGCTATTAGCTTGGTGGGATGCCCACCCGGTGACAATTGGAGGCTTAAGATATGCACAACAGATGAACGATATCTTGCTGACTGATTAACTAACACGAAGCCAAGTGCTTGTGCTCAATTATTCTGAGTCGGGATCCCATAAATCCTCTTGGTGACGGCTCAGTCATCGACTGCTGGCATACCAGCCTTCAACAACCGTCAGTGATGGATTACGGAGTATTGGTTGCCAAATTAGCGCTCAGCCGCAATACAATCTCTTTGGGTCAGTGCAGAGAGGCTGGGCTGGCTGAATACTAGCCTTTCATGATACATCAGCGATGAGAATACGGATATATTCGTACATATAGGTATCTATGTATAAAGAACAACTAATTAACTCTTGGCATCGCCTAAGACCAGTATCTTTATGGGCTATTGCCCTTCTTGATTAGTTTCCCCTTGTACGACTCTTGAGAAAGGAAGCTGGCTACAGAGTAGAATTTTGACGAGTTAATTAAGAACCATATGATTATGAGAATTGGATGAATCGACCCGCGCCGTAGCCGCGCCGATCACGATGATTTGTTTCAGAATAGGCTGACAGTTATAGCCAAGCTCAAATTAAACGTCACCTCGTCCAACAGCCGACAGACTATTCGAATGAGTTTCCAGACAAGTAATCCGAGAGCTTGCGAAGCATCGCGAGTATGTGTGGCTTGATTCTATTTCTGTCAGACTGTCAGTGTCAATGTCAGCATTTACATATACTGCGGAGTCGGCCAAGTAAGCACAGTGTTTTTCTTCCTTCTGAACTTGAGTCGGTAAGACTCCGTTTTTTGTTAGCAGAATGACGGGCACCACAAAGTGTTCAATCAGCGACCCCTGGGCCTGAGGCGCTATACTCCATACCCCATCGGCCGAGCCGGCATCGGGTGAAATGAGACGAATCGATATTGCGGCGTCTCACTCTTTTCTGGTTGTTGGTCGCCATCATGGATTATTAGTTGTCTTGGTATTGAAGTTTGTGAGGGCTCTGGGGTGCCTGCTAATCGAGATACTGTCCAAGACAAGTACCCAAGGAATTGGATTTTGCTTCTCGAGCGTGCCAGTCTTTAGGCAATTCTGTACTCTAATGTCTTGGACAATTCCCTCCCTGATATCAGAAAGAAGACATGTAGGTAGGTTGTTTGCCTTCACCGTCTTGTCCCCATTGCCGTTAGTCGCCTCATTATCACCTTTTGCATGCCATGCTAGCCATGCCATTTCAGCCAGGGGTTGTGGCTACGTATCCGTTGTAACGAGTCGTTGCAGCAGAGAATTAACCCCTGTCTATCAGTTGGTCGAAATCTCGGCAACCTCAAACGTTGACTTGATCTTCAAATCATGTCAGCCTCGCAGGAATCAAGATATCCAGTACCAGCGCATTCCGCCGAAAATTCTGCACCTCGTGTTCTCTTTTCACGAGCACACCAAGTTCTTTTTCAAAGTCGGTCAGCTTCATGAGGCTGAGGCAATGTAACTTAGCCTGCCTAGATCAACTTTGTTCGTCCTGATGGCGATTGGGATTGTTTCGATGACAGCATCGCCCGTGCACCCTGACATCGTGAATCGACGGCGGGAATGGATCATTTCTGCCATGTTCCGTTTGATGGCTTGGGTGATATGAGGAACAGTGCGTTGAACAGTGCATAACCGGGATGTGGACCCTTGCTTTGGTACCCGTTGTTCCTTGTCAGAGCAATTGGTGGATGGTTTGCTTTTAGACTATGTTCGCTAGATTCTGATAATATTGGCTGTTAGTCTAATTAGAGATAGGGACGGTGTCCACCGCGAGATAACCTCATGCCATTTAAGTTTGATCATCTGAGACTAGGCAGAGAATTTGTTCCGATCTATAGCTCGTATGCATAATTCCTCCATAACAAACTCACCGACAAGCGTTAACCAACAGTCATCAACCTTCAATTTATAAGCTTAGCCGTGCAAGGCATGTGGGGGTTGTATTGGAGGGTCCTGGTTTGCGCGGGAGTGGAGGGGCTTGCGCAGCCCAGCCTTGTAGCGCACCGTGCCTTATCTGATGGATACTGTACCTACAGTGGATTGGATCATTTCTCGATCCAATTCCAGGGCCCCTCGGGCTCCCAAAAGTACCCTTTTCAGCGGGCTGCAGTGGCCACGGTACCTGCATTCAGAATCCCCCTCCGTGAGAAGGTGTCTGTGTGCCTGGAATCCCTGAAAATCCAATGTACGAATCCCTGCCCCTCCAAGAATCGACACCACACACATACAAGCACGCCGCCTGCCGCTCACTCCCTTGAAAAGTTGGCGGCGGGTGGGTGGGCAGAACCAAGATACATGTACCTGTTGTAGGTAAAGACTGTGGAAAAGAACTAAATTAAGGTACTGAACTAATGGGAATAATCTCACCGCCTTAATTTCTCGTGCCAAAAAGTTGCTCCCCAATCGTTGCGTGGCTTCAGCGACTGCCCCTCCACCGGCGGCCTTTGCCTTTGCCTTGGGCCAGGTAAAGTAGTCTCCCTCCATGGATCCTTCTCCAGTCTCCTCCAGAGCCCAGAGGGAAAGTAGTGCCCCCCTTTTTCCCATTAGCTTACCTTAACTGCAACGTTGACGTGGGAATATCTTTTCTAGCCTCCCTTGCCTTTGCTTCCACCTCCTTTATAAACCTCCCCATTCCCTCTCATCTCTCTCCGAACCCTTACACTCGCTAGCATACTACGTGTGTCGATTCGTGACATCGTTTGCGCGCATCGTCTCTACAGATTGTTCTTTGTCTTGTCTGTAACATCTTCATACCGCCTCTGATCATCATGTCTTCAAACGGTACTCAGGAGGCCCCCATTGAGGTCCGCCGCATCTGCTGTGTCGGTGCTGGTTACGTTGGTAAGTTGCAGAAACCTTTTCCAATCGACTCTCCATGAGAGAGGAAAAAGCTGGTGTATCGAATTTGCGAGAGTTGTGGCAAAGCGCTCGATATCATGACTGCGCGCTTATCAACCCCTCGAAATGCTATACACCACTCCCATAACGCAATTGAGTTCCAACAAACTAACAAACTTCACACAGGTGGCCCTACCGCTGCTGTCGTCGCTTTCCAGAACCCCAACATTCAGGTCACTGTTGTTGACCGAGACACTACCCGCATTCGCCGTTGGAATTCCCGCCACCCCCCTATCTACGAGCCCGGTCTGCACGATATCGTCCGAATTGCCCGTGATGGTGGCCGACCTACCAAGATCTCCAATGAGCCTACCACTGACAGTGAGGGTTCCTCTGCCGAGGAGGGCGAGATCGCCGTCGCTGAGCGCAAGCCCAACCTGTTCTTTTCCACCGACATTGCCAAGCACATTGGCGAGGCCGATATTGTGCTTGTTGCCGTTAACACTCCCACCAAGTACCGTGGTGTTGGTGCCGGCAGCGCCACTGACATGACCGCTTTCGAGGCTGTCACCGGTGTTGTTGCTCAGTACGCCCGCGAGGGCGCCATCATTGTCGAGAAGTCGACTGTTCCTTGCCGAACTGCCCAGCTTGTCGCTGATACTGTAAGTACATTGTCAATGTTGCAGCAGAAAAGCGGTCAAATGCTAACAACGTGATTCAAGCTTAACATGCACCGCCCTGGTGTCCATTTCGAGATTCTCTCCAACCCCGAGTTCTTGGCTGCTGGTACCGCCGTCAACGATCTCCTCTACCCTGACCGTATCCTGATCGGTTCTGCTCCTACCCCCTCTGGTAAGCGAGCTGCCGAGGCTCTCGTCAAGGTTTACAACGCCTGGATTCCTCGTGAGCGCATTTTGACCACCAACGTCTGGTCTTCCGAGCTCGCTAAGCTTGTTGCCAACTCTATGCTGGCTCAGCGTATCTCCTCCATTAACTCTATCTCCGCTGTCTGCGAGCAGACTGGCGCGGATGTTGATGAGGTTGCCCGTGCTGTCGGTGTTGACCCCCGTATTGGTAACAAGTTCTTGATGGCTGGTATCGGTTTCGGTGGCAGCTGCTTCAAGAAGGATGTTCTCAACCTCGTCTACCTTGCTGAGACCATGGGTCTTCCCGAGGTCGCTGAGTATTGGCGCCAGGTTGTCAAGATGAACGAGTATGCCCGTGACCGTTTCTCCAACCGTGTCATCAAGTGCCTCAACAACACCCTTGTTGGCAAGAAGGTTACCATTCTTGGCTTTGCTTTCAAGAAGAACACCTCCGATACCCGTGAAGCTCCCGCTCTTGAGATGATCAAGACCCTTCTTGAGGAGCGCCCCCGTGAGGTGGCTGTCTTCGATCCCTGCTGTAACCCTCTGGTTATTAAGGCCGAGATCAAGGAACTCCTCGGACCCCTCGCTGAGGGACATAACATCACCGTTCACGGCAATGCCTACGATGCTTGCGACTCCAGTACCGCCATCATCATTGCTACCGAGTTCGACGAGTTCCGCAACCAGCCTCCTCCTCCTCCCGCCCCTACACCTGCCGTCCAGTCCAAGACCATTGGCCGCAAGCCCAACCCCAAGGCCGACCCTCGTCCTTTCGAGAGCGCCACCCCCAGTGCCAACGAGCTCCTCGCTCTCCACAAGCACCTTGTGCAACGTGCCGATGTCCAGTCCCATGACCCTCTGGACCGCTTCAACGTCGAGCCCAGCTGTGAAGATGACTGCCCCGACTGCATCCAGGAGCGTGAGAGCAAGGACACTGGCTTCGCTACAGGAATGGGAAGCTCCGAGGAGTACAAGCCGAAGGAGCGCGTTGACTGGGTCCGCATTTCTGAGAGCATGGCCAAGCCCCGCTGGGTCTTTGATGGCCGTGGTGTCATCGACTCTCGCGAGATGGTCAAGCTTGGCGTTCGCGTCGAGAGTGTTGGTCGCCAGCACCGCTTCTAGATGTCTCACCTGATTTTGAGACAGACACAATTTTTTCGACGGCCGACTTTTAGATTTCTTGATTGTATGAATTCGTCGACTGTTGGCTAAGATTATACCGTTTTTAATAAGCATGAAATGACACATGGACGTGGTTGATGATACACGCCGAGATACACTGGAAGGACATGGCGGATGCACGGCGTGAACAGGTGAAGATGTTTACTGGACATAGATTTAGATTCGAAGATGTTAAAAAAATGTGATGCGAGAGCAATGTTTCTATTACCTGATGTCTATACTCTATAGTACCTGGGTTTATTTATGGCCCTCTGACCCATAGTAGTAGCCGTTTGAACTCTGGCGATGAACAGATCAGACTACCCCATGTCTATCAATTAAGCTTAAGATGGGGAGGCCAGCAGCCAGGTAGGTACTAGCTAAAAATATTTCATAGCGGTTCGGCTATCACGATCTCTATCTATCATGGTGTTCGCGTCAGTCAAATTGTTTCATGACTAATCCACCATGATCCTGTCCTGAGACGAAGCTTCAACCACCGTGTTTCAGCCGATTGACCAGGCTAGCAGGCGTCTCAGCTCTGAACCTCTAGTGTAACAAGCTATCACCGGAACACTACTTGTTTCCCAAGCCCAGCCGTCATGTTCCCTGCAACAACGTTCTCGATCTCGCTCCACGTAGCATCGTGCCCTGCACTTGATACAGACTACTACTCTCCTTTAGGTACGCGTTTCACCATGCACCGAGGAGTACCGTCGCCTTGGTTCGCCTCCTCGTGCGTGCTTCTCGTCTCGAGACATTTGTCGTCTTTGTCTTCCTGTTGAACGGGTGACATCTTGGTCTCGCTACCATACGCTCTTTAACCATATTGGTATCACTTTTGTGTTATCCCGGGGCTGTGCCTCTATATTCTTTCGCTTATTATTCAATTGCTAGCTGCAGGCGGCTCATCCTGTCTTGTCTTATCTTGTCTTTGAGGCCTAAACGTACGGGCCACCATCGTCGACTTGGGATCCAATACAATCGAGGTAGCTATTCGTCGAGATGAGATTGTCATGGGCCAGACAGGCCGCAATTACAGGCCTCGTCGCTGTCGCCATGGCAGACGTCTTGCCGCCGGACGACATTCCACTCATGTGCGTGACGATCTGTGGTCCAATCGTCGAGTTGACAGCAAAATGTGATGTTCACAACCATCGCCTCGCGAAGCGACAGCCAAACCCCGAGTGGGTTCCAAAGTTGGCCGTGGAACCGGTCGAGGACGATAGACTGCACAAGAGAAGCTTCTCTATCATCAGGGCTGCGCCGACGTCATTTCCTCCACAGTTCGAGCCTCAAGAGAGCACGACATCGTCAGCTTCAACTTCAACGTCAACGCCAACGTCGACTGCCAAGTCTACGCCGGCGTCAATGAAATGGGCAGCGGACGACACTAGTGCGGAGGAGCAGACAATGACAATGAGGCGTTCCATGATAAGTTCATCGTTTGTCAGCTCCGAAGTGACTCAACCTACCAAGACTCTCCAGGGTGATTCTGGTACAGCGAGCATGACGAGTTGGGGAGCTAGTTTGCAGACCCAATCAGTAGTTCCAGAGGATGATCCGGAGAGGGAATGTGTATGCAACAATACGAGCTTTGATGTGGCCAAGATCGCAGCGCTATGTCAAGACTGCATCGTTGTTGATGGACACAAGCAAAATAGTGAGTTTCCACACCTCAACTCATTGATCAGCTGCTAACGAAACAGACCTGGATATTATCATGCGGTCATGCGGGTTCAAGCCACTTACTTACACTCCTGACCAGGACAAGGCGGCGGATAACGTCCGGGTCGAGGCGACGCGGCCGACTGCCATGGGTGCGAAGCAAGACTCGACGAATGCAGGTGCTGGTTTAGAGTCTGGTGGTAATTGGGTTATTATTTTCACTTCGTTGTTAGGAATCGCCTTGGCGGTATGAGTTGCGTTCGATTTCAACACTTTAGATATGTAGATAGCGCTTGCGACAAGCTTTCCTTTCTCACTTATTATATCCAATTTTAGATAAAACACTCGTTGAACGAAGATATCCTTGTCTATTATCATCGTCTACTGTTTTACGCGGTGTCCGAACTATTGTGTTCCTTCAGTGATGAAATGTGATAGAGAATGCTGTGCATGAAGCAGAAGGTAACAAAAGTGTACAATTAGGTATTCTATGTCTATGATGGCTTCTTCTATATGCAGCCAAATGCCCAATATCAACACTCCATATAATAAACATTAGGTTCGTAGCACAAAACATCGCCAGAATCATGAGCTGCCGAAGCCCACTATGCATACACCCTCTTGTGTTCAAACCACCATGGCAACCATAGCCGATGCGACGAGTAGACCCTACCATAACGTCAGTACAACTTGAAATGACACTAAATGGTAATATCTTACCATTCCCCATGTACCAGGCCACAAGCAAGAGGCACCACTATCGGTGTCCTCGATTCGAGCGACCAACTTATCTCCAACACCACCAAGACTCTCTTCGAAGTCTTTGAAGTTTTTGGCGTCCCAGTCGGCACCATCTTCTCCTGGGACAGCGTCGCTACCAGGGAAGGCAATATACAATACATCATCTTCATCATGACCATTGTCGCCGTTCACATCATCGCCGAAGCAAGCTGTTGCAAGAGAGACGGAGGCCTCTCCGACCATAGCTTCATCACCATCATCGCCATTCTCGTCGCCCCAGATGCCGTAAAACTAGCAAAGTCAGTAAGAATTCGGCTTTCAAGAAAAAAGGGAATGCTTTACCATTTTATCGCCACATACAACAGCCATCACACTCAGTGGCTTGATGCCGTGCTTTTGCGCATCAAAAGTTGGCCAGTTCTTCTTGGTACCCACGTTTCCGAACACCACGTAAGGATGAATATTGGCATCGAGGTCCTTCTGATCCGTTCCATACGATTTTAGCTGGTCTTGGAAAGACGTGACGGATTGTGTGTCGCCTGATGAGCCACAGCGCCCGTCATCTGCAGAGCTGCCCTGGACTCCATCACAGTCGATGTCCATATTGACGAGCTTGCCTTTGGTGCCCTGAAGATATATCACATTGTAGTCTTTGAGATGGTCGCCGCAGTAGACGTATGCTGGCACTGATTAGTCGCGGTTGCAATGCGGCTCTTGGAAGGCTTACAGCCATCGTCGCCGTCGGCGCTGTGGAAGCCTTCTGCGAGAGTATCATTACAAGAGCCCTGTTTTATGATGCTCTCTTTGAAAGCCTTGATGTTATCGGGGACATCGCGACAGGAAACCAAAGTGGCGATCGATGCGAAAAGGAGAAAACGAAGGGAGCCCATGTCGATGACTCTGCGACCGAAATGAAGTAGCGAGCGTGGAGAAAAGACCGATCAGATCAATCGCGATAGTTGTTGATCTTGATCTTTATGTTTAAATGTCTAGTCCGAATGTTCCCCTATAACTAAACCTCGGGGCGAGAGTGGTTTGATTCAAACAGCCCATCTTTTGCTTGCATGCAGTGATCCTCGTCCAATTTAATTTACTGGGAACCAAAAGTTCTCCCTACAGAGTTGCAAGCTGACGGCTTAGGCTCCCTCCTAGGCCTCCTAGGGGGTATCATGGTGCATTATTCTCCGCCAAGACGGGTCGATCTGGTCTAGAACGGAGTAATTTACTAGCATTAAGCATATTTATAACCTTTGGGACATCGGCTGTTGTTTTTTTGCTCCTACAGGGCGAGATCTTTCAGATTGGGAAATTAGTCCGCCTAGTTAAGATCCAGATTGGTAAGGCCCTCGTTCATTGTATCGCTGCACTGCATTTTAACGAGCCCAGTAATGATTGACACAAGGGACAGATTAGGCAAATGCGACCACAGATGTGATTTGCTGGGGTTATTCTACATATGAGACAGGGTTACCCTATGTTTTCTCACCTGAACCAACACATTCAGGTATACAATAGGAACCCACAATCGAATGAATCGGGCCATCAATTGATTTACTTTTCTATGATGTTTCTGTAACCTTGATATGGACAGATCTTGATGAGTTGATTGCCATCTATCATACTAGAATTCAATCACAAATAGTTGTGTGGTTATCCTCACATCTGAAGCACATAATAAGTCAATGCGAACATCATTGAGGTTCGATCGATATATATGACCTTTTGAGATCAATACTCTTAGGCTTAGTTATATTCTTATGCCCTTTTCTTTTTATCTTTAATCTATAGTTGTTCTATTATCCTGCTCTAATACTTTATTATTGGTCTAAAAACTATTTCACCTAAGAGGCTATCTTCCCCTATAATGACAGCCTAATGAACTAATCCTCGCCGGTATCTATAGCAAATGTTCGAGTCCTTGAATAAAACTAATATCAAGTCTATCGTTATCTCTTAATCTCAGATATATGGACCCTTTCAATCAATGACAATTACACTTCCAAGAATTGGTAAGAAGTGCATCAATTCGTCCGTCTCGGTCTCCGCACGGCCGAACAAAATAGCTGCAAAACTAACACAGACGATCGCTGTTAACCAAGCTTCGTCCGTGAATTCGTCCGTACCTCGACCGGAGGGCATAGATATATAAGAAAGCAGCGAGGATAGTTCTATAGCAAAATATAGACCATCAGTGTTTCTATTCATTCAATTCATCAATAATTACGATGTCTGCTCAGCTCCAGCATAATGCCGCCTGGGAGGCTAGCCCTCTTGCATTCCTATCCCGCCAATTCATCGAAGGAGTTCCCAAAATCCCCAAAGGCGTCACTCTATCCGGAAAAACAGCTCTCATCACGGGCTCAAACGTTGGATTGGGTTTTGAGTGTGCTCGTCAACTTCTCGCTCTTGATCTCTCACACCTGATCATTGCTGTGCGGAACCAAACGAGAGGTGATAGTGCAGCACAGAAACTAAGAAACGAGTTCCCAGAAGCAAAGATTGAAGTTTCATTAGTTGACATGGCTTCGTACGAGTCAATCCAAAACTTCGTCAAGTGGTGTGAGACTTTGCCTCGACTTGATATTGCCATCCTGAACGCTGGATTGAGCAGACCTCAGTTTGAGCGATCGGACGAGTCCAAGCATGAAATGACGTGTCAGATCAACTACCTCTCCACTGCCCTCCTCGCTATCCTTCTTTTACCCGTCCTAAGGAAGAAGCATGGGACCTCTGAGCCTGCACATCTCGCTCTCGTTGGCTCTGACATGTCATACTGGGCTCAATGGACTGGAACAAGTGATTCCATCTGGGATACAGTCGATGACCCTTCCAGCTGGTCCAGCAATGGAGCCTACCAGATATCCAAGCTTCTTCTTATCATGTTTGTCGGAAAACTCTCCGAGTACGTCTCGCCCGACGAAGTCATTGTCAACTTCCCCAATCCCGGCGCGTGCAGGGGAACAGAATTTGGAACAGACGGCAAGAGGAGCAAGATTGAGCAGTTTTGGATGAGCATTGCCAAGCCTATTGTTGGAAGGACAGTCTCTACTGGCGCAAGATCTTATGTTGATGCTGTTGCCGTGAAGGGCAAAGAAAGCCACGGCAGCTTTGTTGGCGAGGGCAAGATGAAGCCGTGAGTATTCAGGAGCCGACAGCGACGAAAATTTACTAATTGAATGTGACAGGTACCCCCAGATTATGTACGACCCGGTGGGAAAGGCGCTTCAGGAGACGGCTTGGAATGATTTGGTAAAGGAATTGAGTTTTGCGAAGCCTCTGGAGATACTCAAAGGCAGTAATTAAGCTAATGCTTACGGACCAGGACAACACATGAATATATATTAAGAAGAGCCCGAGATATTGAAACATAGGTAGACAATGTAGTTAATGAAGACCACAGTACTAAGCTTCCTCATTAGTGCTTTGGTTCGTCTTGTCCAGAACAATCGACCCCATTGCCCTTTGCTTCCACTCGCTCAATGCCTTCAATAATGGTCGTATCGTCGTAGAACCGAACCTTTTTCACAACGCTCTTCACCAACAAAGGGCCATCCCCAAGTGCTACCTTTTTGAAGTTGTCCTGGTCATGTCGTCCGGGTATCTCCATTCCGAAGTATGCTCGCCATCGGCCACTGTTGATGAAATCACAGAAAATCCTGAGTTGGAGATCAGTCCAACGAAGGATCGTCAACAGGAAAAAGAGAGAGAAAAGGATGTAAAAGACAATCATGCCCCAGGGTATCGATTCATCCTGCTGAAGTTCTGCTTCGGTATTCGACATTGTGCTGCTGCATTGGTCAGAGGCAGTATTGTATATGTTGCTGAGATGGCCACGCACTTGTTTGAAGGGATTTTATCAGAATTGTAGGCGCCAGGGGCCATTTGGTAGTTTCGAGGACTCATTTTGCTTATGAAGCCAGTAAAGTGGGATATTTTGATCATGATGAAGGAAAAGTGTTGTATGATCCGTGCCGAGCCACGACTTGCCCCTCGTTTAAACTTGTGAAAGGAAACAAGAAGGATAAAGGGTCTTATAATCGTCATATCCGTGTGCAAAGTTTCTTTCTTGCACACGACCTACCAAACCCTCTTTCAACAAAGTTCTTCATTGACTTGTATGTCCCCTACAAGTCACTCTGCCAAACTCTCCTATTGAACTGTGTGATGCACCCCTCATGCCATAAATCTTGACGCCACGTTACCAGCTTTCGCCGATACGCGCCTCCATTGGGGATGTGGTGCTTGGTCTTATTGCTGCTGCTGTGGTGGGCTATGCCGCTGATGCTCTTTTCCTCTGGGAGCCGATCGAAGAATAGTTTGGAACCCGATGATTCCTTGGTACTTGTCTTTGCTCGCCATTCATGCAGTTACAGTCCTCAGCGTCATATGATGCTTCATTGGCCGCACACACGGTATTGTAAATATCGTCCAGTAGCTGCTCGTCCCTTTGTCGTTGGAGGAAGATGAAGACAACACCTAGAATGAGACCAAGTATACATACGGTCGTGCTGAAGGCCAAGATGCACACAGTGAAAAGTCCGTTGCTGTAGTCCATTTTGGGGAGCGTAGACAAGATATTTGTTGTGTTGCGATTTCTCGTAGGCAGCAAATGAGGAATGTGGTTTGAAGTTGGCTTGAAGAAGCGTAACAATCTTACGAGCACAGTTGACTTGTATTTAACTTGTGTGTAAATTCGGGGTGCCCTTATATAAAGTTGCTGAGTGCTGTGGTGGCAAGTTTTACTTTTAAGATAACCTCACGCGGCAGAAATACTGAAAGGCTGCGATAAGAACACACCGAGCTACAGGCTTACAGGTGAAAGAGAGAGTTTAGTTATGGAGAACGAGTGAACTTTATAATATTGGCAGTCTCTGATTTCTCTGCAAAGGAGGCTTGGTGATCTAGGTCTGGGCATCCAATGCTGGATGTAAAATAGACCACAAAAGATAGTGTAGACTATAAGGAAGAGATTACAGAGGCGGAAGCTTGTAGTTGATTCTATTGGAGGTAATCTATTTGCATCTGGCTGGCACTTTCTGATTTAATGCGTGGGCAAAGTGATGTTATCGTAGCTATATTGGAAGACTGCGAGTAGGTGGCTTGGCCAGCTGACGTAGCAGAAAGTGTTTGATATTATTAATGACGGTATGGCTATCTGTCCTGCAAAAAGAGATGTTGTGTCTTGGGTGTGTTTGGTCAGTGGGTTGTCGTTATGTAGAAGTTGGCGTATTATCAGTCCCCTTATCTGTCATATGGAAGATGTAATCCACCAACTGACGAACTCGTTTCGGTTCGTTTAACAATATACTATGGGAGGCGATATTTATGTATTCATTCTGCTTCAAAATAAGGTTGATCAACAGCTGGCCTTACCTGTTCGTCTCAACAGACTCTTCCTCCTTCTAGGGGGTTTATAACAGCTGAGTATCAATAGACGAGGGATACGAACCCACGAACCATGCCTCTAGAGGCGTAGCTGCAAGAATATTAAGCAGAAAATTATCTCTGATGATCTGATCTGACCTGTGATGTGAGAGATTAGTGTCAAGTTCTATGCCACTCGGTCCAACCAATACAACTGTTTTGGCTGAATGCGCAACGACAGTCACTGACAGATAGATAGATAGGCATATGCTACCCCTTCTATATGATGGGAACACACCGATTGCAGGATCCTACGTCTTCGTTGGTCCTGGATCCAGATTCCGCAGTCAAGTTGGTGATTGTTGCAGTCTCGTCACCAACAGCCGTGGCTGCAATATGACAAGAGCTACATGCCGTATCCGACTATAATATTGCATTCACCGTAAGCACTATGCATAGTTGGAATTGATGCTTGTATGTTGTTATACGGTTCTCGCTCATGTTGAGAATCACAGTTCAAGTGACGGCTGGTCTCAGCGGCCTAATCCCGACATCTTGCATTAGCTAAAACGGTAACATCGCTGCATTCACACGATACCGCTTCCAATCGCAGAAATGCACGAGCCAGAAGCCTCGATTAGTTGGACCGTACTCCATCTCTTAGAGTTTAATACCCGAAAACTATCACGAGTCGAGCAGTCTTGGCGAGAGAATTGTTGTCTTTGATGGATGTGGTCAATTACACAAATATCTTATCAATCTCCGCCGGCTTGAATGCTATGTACATCATTAAGATCGTGACCCGGTTAGTAGTGGTACAATGAATCGAAGGTCAAGACAACACAATACAACAACAACAACGACATGAACTTGATGTGCCAGCATCAACACAAGACAAGACAATACCCAAATGGATATCTCCATCCGAAAGGCTTGGCGTATCGTTCGACGGTCCCAGATGTTCCGCCAAGTCCACAAATTCTTCCCCAGTCAAGCTCAGCTCGGCTTCACAACACGCACGCACACGCATGCATGCGCATCGTCCAGCTCCATCGTACAATTTGTCACCCACTTCTCCCCACGGAAGAAGAAGAATCTCACATTTTCAGCAGCGCATCGTTATCAATAATACGATCCTTGTAACCCTCGCAGGCGACCTTGACAAAAGCCCTGGCCATCTGCGCAACCTCAACGCCGTGAGCCGAGCGACCGCCTACAAGTCTTCTCTTCTTGGGCGTGTCTGGGGTGACGATGGCGCTGGGTCTCAAGATCCAAGCGCTAAATGTTTCAGGGCTGGCGTCTGCAATCTCGCATAGACCCTTCTCCGCCTCGGACTTTGGTTTCCTTGGATCCCCGAGCGACAGCAGTGAAGATGCCTTTGAGTTGGTCTTGTTGCTGCACAAGACAAAGTTGAACTTGTTGCCAGCTGGTGTCTTTGGTGCTATGCGCTCGCTCAATACTTTTGCCGCCGTGAGCGGCAGTTCCACGTTGACGTGGTGAAGAAGTGCCTTGTCGTGGTTGAGACGATCTGACCGTGCTCCAATGGCCCTGTGTGAATGATCAGCCTCTCATGTTTGAGCAGAATGAAGACTGATCTTCAGAGATCAAAAGAGACTGTCTTCTTACCATAAACAGGCCGAAGATCCTTCAAGTCGCCGTAAAACTTGATCGGAATACCTTGCGAAGTCCTGAATCATGATAACATCCGCCTTTGGGTGACTCTCGATGTCCATTGAGACGGCCTTTCGAGTGAGAATAACGACTTTTGTGATGCGCGCATCCGCGAGACAGTGTTTGACGATCTCATTGCCGACCATCCCGGTCGCCCCTGTAACCACAACCTTCATCTGTTGAGTAGAATATCACAAAAATGACTTGAACCGATAGCGTAGTCGCTTCTAGAGGAAAAAAAGAAGAAGGAAAGAGAGTGTTTGACGGATAAATGAGTGAGTGAATGAGTGAATGAAGAATGATGGGTATTCCGTAGGTAGCCTCAGAGATGATCCTGGTCTTGCGGGCCTCTCTCGCCTTGCTATACTACTAAGGGCAAAAAAAATAATAATAATAAGGGCCGGAAACAATAAATATTAGACAAGCAACGAAAAAGAAAGGGACAGTGGCAACGGATAATAAATATGGTGAATGTCGCTAATAGAGATGGCTCTTATGAATGAATGGTACCTTGTGCATTCATCTTGAACTTGCATACATGGCCTGTCGTAAAGGGAAGAAATCATACATAGTTATGGATTCAAATACTAGGTTCGATCAGCCACGCAAGAGAAAAACCACACTTGACCTCTTGAGGAAGAGTACGGATAGCTTCCTTACAGCCAAGGAGTATTGCCGGCAGCCCGATCTGACCACGGCCATGGACGGATGCATGGATGTTCCACTTACAGTGACAGTGACAGCTTCCAGCAACTCTTGGCTCTGTTGGTTGCTGCCGAGCTACAAATACAAATACCGCGCGCGGGTGTAGATCCTTGTACTGCATGTAACTCACTGCAGTAGACTCCGTCCCTCCTAAGTAACCTATTTTTCAACGACACCAACAGAATGTTCTTCCTCAGTCCTCTCCTTAGATCGACACTTTGCCAACCAATCCTTTGAGATCCGCCGGCTTTGGCACGGAGATGCGATGCAGAACCTGTCACTGCCCAGGAAATGGCTGGTGGGCGCCAAGACCCGTCTCAATTTACTCGGGCGAGTGACATAGACTATCGTGACTATTGGCTGGACTTTACTCAAAATCTGTCATTATTTTTTTAATGTGGATTTTTTTTTTTAGTTATATTGGCTGAATTATTCCGCCATGAGGAGCATGGCAATGAGACAGACTATCACCATCAGCAGCCCAATATTCACGGGCTAATACATTTTTTCTCTGATGCCATCGACAGAACTCGTTAGACCTCAAGCCCTTCTGTGCCGATCATCCGCTTTGCCGACCTGCTATGCCCAATACTGCAAGTACACGTTTCATTCTGTAATGAAACATGGGCACCCGCGCGTCTGGCGACGTTATCAGCGTTACTTTGTTGAGCGTGACCTGTGGAAAGGGGATGCCGACTGGTATAGGTACCTACCTAGTCGACTGTCTGTCTGTATTACCTTCATTTCCCAGGACATACCTCAGGAGTAAGCAAAAGTTTGTCTCATCCCACTTCCCGTGATAGGTACGGAATGCCCATGTATTTAGCCAGTCTGCTAGGCCAGCGTGTCAATAAACAATTTAGAGACGCAAATAAGCTTCCTTTTGCAACGAAACAACGAGCTGCACTTCAAGCTCCGCACGATCGACCCGACGGTGAGTGTTTCGGATCCGAATCGGATCCGGGGTTGATTTGGAAGCTGGGGCAGCCATTGGATGACGATTGGCTCACTGAACCAACTGAACCGATTGAGGCAGTAGCATCAGTTACGCGAGCGAATATATGAACATGTAAAAGTTCAATATGGATATCATATTATATCATTAATCATTACTCAAGTTATTCAACCAACTCGGCTTCCCTCCAAGTTGTCCGCTGCGCTCTTGCTTCGAGGATCAGACTCGTTGCCATAGTGGTTTGCGTCTCCTCCCAGCGCCTCGATCTCCTTCTGGCTGTTCTCCTTGCTGGCCTGGCTGGTGTCTATCGATCACTGTTAGTAACTGTAGACGACTCTCCTGTGTAAAGACGGTGGTCATACTGGGGTTGGAGAGGTTCGCCTTGTGGCCCTGGATCTTGTGGGAGATCTCTTCGCCGCCCTCGCGAAGCTCCTGCATGTCATTCGAGATGACGGATCGGTCTCCAGCGGAATTCATTTTGGTGATGTGTATATTGATATTGATTAATTGGGTACTTTGTAATAGTCTTGGTCTTTTTCTACATGTCCTGTATCCATCGACTTGTCCTCTTTATATACCTATTTCCCGCTTCCTTCCATACACCTACTTATTTCTCGGCATGACATGCCATGACGTTACAGCATGAATATTGTTAAGGCTCTTATGTCATGCCTGGACTGAATCAAGGACATCTCCATGTCCCGCACACTTGGCTCACCTTCCAGGTGTGGCGAGCGATGCATTCTGTGTGGCTGGATTTGTCCAGCATGAGGGGCGGGATGACATAGCTTGTTGCGAATGAAACCGGGGTGAAGCTAGAAATTAATTGGAGCTATCATCACCAAGATCTTGGGCTGATGATGGTTGTGTTATTTTGGACTACACCCCTGGCTGATCCGCCATCTCGATCATTTCAACGACCATCTTGTAATCCAGATACAAAAAGCAACGGATTATGCACTTTTTGAAGCCATGAAATTACATTTAGGACGCCACTTTCGACAATTATACTGGCATTTGTTTCACAAATTTCGGAGAGAAAGAATGCCGTAATCTTCCAACTTGTGGCATGCACTTTCGTCACACGCAAGCAAACGGGTTTTCTGTGACAGGTTGCAGAGCCATTGCCGTTTGCAACCCCCAGGTTCTGCCTGGCATATCGACGATACAGTGTATTTGGTGATTAAATGTTTGGATTGAAACATGCTAGTAATAAGTTGATATCCCGTATCCGTTTGTTCTAGGTACAAACACAAATTATGCCCGCCCTACCCCCTTCTCCTGCTGCGAACGCCAATATAAACGAAGGGCTTGCTCTGAGTAATCGCCCAAAGGAATGTGTGACACTACGCACTGTAGTCCACAGTTATTGTAACTGATAGTTGGATCCTGAGGACCTGACTTTAAACCAACGCACGCTATGTTTCGAGGCCATCAATATACATCTTTTACCCCATTCTCCTTTCAACTCATTTATGGTCTGGCAAGGCTCAACTCTGTCTCTGGACCAATGCTCGAGTGACGATTGATGCGATGCTCTGCACCAGTACTCATTTCCTGCGGAAGTATTGTACTACCAGCCATTTCTGAAGCGACATCCATCTGTTGTTGGTTGTGACTGTGACTGTTATTGTACTGTTGCTGGTACGGGGGAAGAAAGTTGGGGCTGTGTGCATGTTGGGCACTGTGCTCCGGAAAGTATGTGAAGGATTGCGGTCGTTCAGATTGAGAGATATTCGGAAAATACTTCTGGAACTGCTCAATAGAGGATAGACCGCTATTGTGTGGATTCATAACCGTGGGAGATGAAGTGAACGACTCTGCGTTTTGTTAGTGTCTAGCCTTTTTCAGAACGAGTCTACTTACGCTGATAGCCGCTCATGGGCGATTGGGCCACGAATGTGCTCGGATGGACAGGGCCACTTGGGGGTGGAAACGGATTCGCTGTCAGTGTTGGTGCAGCTGGAGGCACGCTGTAACCTGCGTCGTGTTCTCGTTGATGCTTGTTCTTCTGTCGGGGCTTCCACCAGAAAAGCCAGGCCACGAGAACTAGGACAGTTAGACCTCCGACTGACGCACCCACAGCGACGCCGGCTGTAGCTCCAGCTCCCAGGCCATCGCCCTCATCTGCATCAACTGCAGAGGTGTTTGAGGCTCTGGTAGAGGCTGTCTCGGACACACTCGAGGCAGTAGAGCTTTGACTTTGACTAGGGTGAAGGAAGTCGAGTCTGTTATTCTCAACTTCAGATAGCTTAGCTGGCACAAGCTTTGCCCTTGGACAATCTGAGCTACAAGCGTTCTGGCTGCAGCATCCAACGAAAGGCGGGTTCGTATGGGCACATGAGTACCAGTTGTCGACACCTTGAGAGTTGTCGCAGTCTTGCCGAGGAAGTTGGGAGTATTTGTCAGAGTCGAAGGTCGTCGCACGCAAATCACCATCAGGACAGGTTCCGTTATTCCTGCCACAGGGATCATTGACACAACATCCTATAAACTGGGTATTGTCATCTTCACAGATGTAGAAACTGCCTCCGTAAGGGCACGAGAGACCCCAATGCGTACGAGCTTCAGACATCGAGTTTTGGAATCGAGTATTCGGCCTCGACAAAAAGCGTTGATGAAGTGCAATGTTTGTTATGGTAGCGTTCCGAGACAAGCTCTGGAAGCCTCTGAAGAAGACGAAGTAGGGTAACTGAGGGCAAAAGTAGGAGTAGGGGATCAGTGAAGACCCCGACTTTTAGCTAACATGGGACTCTCGCTTGTTGCCGTCGAGTGACAGCATAAGCTCGCGTAAGTAGCCTCTTTCTACTTTCAACGCACAGCCCGTACGGGAATACACCCGAGAGATTGCGGGCAGTATGGGTATAACCGGACGGAGTCCGGACGACATCTTGCGTATCCTTCTAGCTGAGACAGACCAGCTCAGCATCCCGCGGCGAACTCCAAGCATTAGACCATATTCGTGTATCAAATCAAGCTGTCAAGACTGGTGGCGGCTTTGGCAGCGGCAAGTCCTAGAGCTTGTCCGACCAAGGGCTTGATGCTGTGAAACAGTACTAGGCTGTGATTAGATTTCATTGCAGCTATTACCAGAGGCAACGTTGGCTTAAGTTAACTCTATGTCATATTCACATCCAGTGCTAAGTATAGAATCTTCTTGAGCCGTCAGTGCCGCATTGAGAGACAAGGGTGTTCAGCTCAGTCACCAACCCATGCGCAACTTGTGTTACTAGGGCATCATACACACGTCGAACATCGTCCGCGATGAGAAAAAGCACGGCGAAGCCTATTCCTTTGCTTACTTTGGCTCCTGAATAGAATGGGAAAGACTTGGCCAAGATACTGATCCATTGTATGAGGGCTTAGACGTAAATAACTGCGCTACGGTCTTCGTAAAACTATGAATAGCATCCTTTGGTACCACCATGAGCTTAGATATGGAGGCTCGACGATGTTTGGCGACGGCAAGCACTTTGATCTCTTCTGTTGTCAATGAGCATATGGCACCTGCATGTGGCTTCTTGGCACCGGCTTTGTTGACATTTATCCCGAGCCTTATATGAAAGCTTGGCTCCAGCTTTGCTTACCGCTATAGCCCTTGGCCATTGACTCAGAGATTCCGTAGGGCGCGTCCGACTTTTGATACACCATCAGCCGTTGTCGTATTCCCCGGGCATTGCTCCTCCTGATCGCGATGAAGATCATCAGAAACCTCCCACCTCCAACTCCAAACAAGGACATGAAAGCGATGTCCGTCTTGTTTGTCGTATCTCCAGCTTCGAATGCACGAGTTACATGATGTGCAAGGTGATCACCAAAAATAGACCCCTCTTTGTTGTCACCTCCACCACATTTCACGACACAGCCTTGTTTGTCTAACTTATTGCCTTGACAAAATAATGCCGAGGTACTGGTGCCCAAATAGATAGCACAGCTCGCAATTTACACCATACTTAAGAGGCGTTCTTGCGAAATTAAACTGCAAACCAACAAAACTAGTTTCCCCTGCACACGCGACGCTTGAGGCTGACAGAATACGACACCTCGAATTACATCCTGCAGGATGAAAGGACATAGACTTATTAACTAGAAAGTTCGCAGGCTTTGATTATGCCCGATTCAGCTACATTGACCTCTTTCTGGACAATGAAGTAGACAAGAATGGGTTTCCGCGACCAGTCTCAGCATCCCAAGAGCAATGTTTATCGCAGTGGCAGGCAGTCAAGCTACCGCCCGAGAAGGATACTTGAGAAAGAAGGTGTTCCCAAAAGAACACTGGGTGCAAGTGTTGGGTGATCTGAGTTGGATTCTCGGCTCTTGGACAGGAATTGTATCTTCGTTGATGTCAAAAGGGCCTATGGTATTTCGTCAGATGTTACTTTGTGCAACGAAAGTTGGCGTGTGCAAGCAAGGCATTGGACCCATCACACTTTCATCGTCATTTGCATCATTTAGCTCATGACTGTTGAACTTTTCGAATTGCCCCTCAGTCTGGTCATGATGGACCTGAAAACCATTGCGCCAAGCACTATTCTGAACAAAGGAAGGCATCGAACGGTCCAGCACTAAATTCTTTTGTTCCTGGCCCATGAGCATTGACGAACCGGGAGTGACAGTGGATGTCTGTGAACTGAGCTAGTGCATTGGCTCAAACTCCCGGTTGATTGGCAAATACCTGGGGCAACTGCTCGCCCTGAACTCTTTGTCCAAGTTGCGCCACAAAGGACCACGCAGCGCGGGAGAGGCTCTGACTGATCTCACCAGGCATTACGATCTTTAGGCGACTCTGACCAAGCACGAACCCAGCGCAGGAGATCTGAGTAACATGTACGCCGGGATGGAAAAGATCCAGTGCAAGATGGTGATGTAGATAGAGTCCCAATGCTTCAGTAAAGGGAGATGCTTCAGAACGACCCTTTGTACGCCAAGCCCAACCGTCGTCTGTGTTACCTCCAGCAAGCCTACGGCGCTCACGGGCGTCTCCTTGCCAAGAAGCATCGACTGGGATATGGCTCTTCTTACCAGCGCGCACAAAGCGGCGAAGGTCTTGTGCAGATATGGTGATATCAACAGATCGAAGCCCCGGGTTAGGCCTGGTTTCTTCTTGAGTTTGGGGGTTGTCGATAGCTGTTGGGCCCTCGCTGGTTTGAAACGACACGTTGAATGCAAGTGTTATGGTAAAGTCAATACCTCGGTCGTTGAGCCCTTCGTTTTCGATCCAGCTTTCCCATACTCCGAGAATAGTCTTGGTCCCCATTGTTATCCGACTGACGCGACAGTCGAAAGAAGCAGCAAGCCAATTGGCCACAACGGTCTTGAGTTGCTGAGGCATCCGCATTAACAATAATGGCAGATGTAGAAACCTGCTTTGATCATCGATTGGCCGCGACCCTGAAGAGTCTGATAGCCCAGGTAGAAGAATCGCAGCATAAGCAGCATTCTCGTGCTCTATACTTATCCAGAGCCCTTGTTTCTGGTCGTCTGGAAGGTCGCTCTGGTCGCCGCGTGGAGCTTCGAGGTCGAGATCAGGAGCGTCTTCACCCAAAAACGTACTGGCACGAAACCATTCGATTCGGACACCCTTGAGAGTACCAACTTGACCGAAAGACGTATCTGCTGCCTCCAAACTTAGCTGAATGCCACGAACCACATCACCGACAAGGGTATCACGAAGACGGCTGGCGATAACCTGAAGCCGCTGACTGGTGAGACGTGATTTACCAATGTGCATGGGGGTGACACGATGAGTTGAGAAAGTTGTGTTGAAGAAGGGCGGAACCGCTTCATCGTTGGTGGTTTCAGAGGTGGTATTGAGCGACTGCGCCGGGGATTGCTGAAGCTCTGCAGACGCAACGCCTTGAGCACTCAGGCGCGCCATCTTTGCGACCTTGATGTCTTTGTGCTTCTGGTGTCTGTCTGGACTGATTTGATTGTTGGCTTGCTGCTATTGTTCTGGCTTGAGTGTGGGGTCTTGATGGTGTAGGTCTATCGCAATAGAAGGTCAGACGCGTCTTTGGGGGCGCTTCTGGTGAAAGAAATTGACAAAGAATGAGAGGAACTGAAACGTGAGACTTTTGACATAGTTCTCCAAGTTATAAACTCCCAATGCCACTAAATTTATCTCATGGTAGAGAAATCTCTGTAAGATTGGTAGATAGATACCGTAGGACGCAAGTTGGTGCATCTGGCTCCAAAGAACGATCGCGTTAATGTGATGACTAAGCTCGAAGATGCATATGAGGAACACAAGTGAGTGAGGAATGATCACATCTTCTTTCCTTGCAATTTAACTCACCATTCCCCTTTCATTTCATCATCGAACAGTGCCTTGGTCATAAATGGGGACATACTCGACTTTCCATGAATTCTTCTTGATCGCCCTCAGAGATAAGACATTCACCATTGATACCCTTCCGGTCCTGGGGGTTACGATTCATTGAGAGATGCCCCTGAATGTGCATTGGCTCTGTCTGATCCAGAACAAGGTCTCTCCCACTTCAATGTGGATTGTGGACTTGTATTATGATCTTAGTCGTCCGAAGCAGCGGTCGCATTGTTCAGCAGCCATGGATACTGAACAAAGACAACACGTTGTCAATAAGCGCCTCCAATACTAACATTGGGTAATTGAGGTATCTCGACTTGTGCTCGTATACCTTTATAGCTGAATAAAGTTCTATCAACCAACGCCGGCTCAGCCACTCGAACTCGAACTCGAAACAAAGGAAACGACAGATGCCAGTGATCCTCATGGTTTCCGAGTTTCGAATCTCCAATTGCCCGTGCATCCAATACGGCCTATGGAGCGGATTGAAGAGACAAAGGAGCGCCCCAAAGAAGCTCCGAGGGTGCCATTGTGAGGGTCTGGCAGATGTATCTGGATACAAACATGGCGTCGAATCAGTGAGTAGAATGGGCCCTCACACACGGCACTGAACGATCTGAGCTATCCAGAGGTGTAAGTGCTCATGTGGCTCTGTTTTCTTTGTTCCTCCAAGATCTATTGTGGACTTGAGCTTCGAATCACACTCTTCGGATGTCCATATCAACCAGGCAGCCCATAAGTCTGATAAAGGTACTCAGGAGAGATACTGCGACTGCTCGAGACTACCGATATTATTCTGTGGGAACTCTCTCTAATTCTTTTCGTCTGCGGAAAGTCTGAAGACGATCTCGAGAAGCCTTTCTCTACCCATCATCTCTTTAAACGAGTCAAATCCCTACCCAGGACAACAGTTGATCCATGAACCAGTTCTCAACAAGGGAGCTTTCGATATCATTATGAATGACGAGTGCCAGGAGCCCACTGATTATGAATACTCGAATTACCATGTCAAGTGGCTTGGGAAAAACTACAAGCTAGGCGATCCAACGCATGCAACGGCCCTGGATGCGGATCTCGAAGGCTTTGCTAGGCAGGAGCATCTTCGCGCGAAGGCAGCGATACACAGCCAATCTATGACAAGTGCCCGCGCCCTTTGTGCATTTCATGGTTATGGAAGAGACTCTGTGTGGCCACCAGCTGACCCTGGAAGGCCCACCCAAGACCTTTTGGAAGAATTGAGGCGTGTTAACCAGTTTGTTCAGTCGGAATGGTCGAGACTGAATGAACTCGTGGTCCGCAAAGAGCGAGAGATCCAGGAGATCATCATAAATCTCACTGATGGAAAAGTCAGAGACCAAGATGGAAAGATTCTATGCATTCAAGACTGCCTGGAGCAAAGCTGGGAAGAGACCAGAAATGTTTTCAATGCCGAATATACCAAAATCCGTTCAGAGTCAAGACCTATTTACATGGAGAGTGATTTCAGCCTGGATCCCGAAGGCCATATCAATCCCAACCATTCAAGTGATCTCGACGAGTTTGCCCATGAATATCTCTGTAACATCAGAGTCAACTTCCACTGGATAAACAACGGTGAACCGATGAGGATCGAGGAAAAGAGACAGTACCCAATCTATCGCAGTAAGGCCAACTATCGTGACAACAGGCAGGCTATGGAAGACGCTATCATGGACGATGTCAAGTTCCGAAATTTGAGGAAACCGAGTCCAGAACTTGCAGAAGACGACTCTGAACCAGTCGGATATAACTTCGAAGTTGAAGATGCACTGCGAAAGCAAAGAGCTCGTTTCTTGGTCTCGCACATCAACAAGGAGGATCTTTCTATCCCACTCAATATGCTCATGTTCATCCACTATCGGGCACGAATTCACCCCATGGACTTTGCTTTCCAAGATAACAATCGTATGCATCTAGGAAAGCAGTCACATGTTTTGTCAGGCGCTTGCGATCCTTCGTTTTATGTCGTATTTGTCTCGGTAAAAGACCGTGAGCACCAAAATCCACACCAACGAGCTTGGTGCGAACCTATGATCTTTTCCAAGCATTCGCCCGAGATAGATGAGAACAGGTTTGAGGACTTGCAATCTGCCGGGCGGATGTTCGGTAGCATGGAAGCATGGCTTATACTGCAGTCCCAAGCTATTACATACCTCTTCTTGGCTACTTTCTGCAGACAGATGCTAGATCTGGCAAAGCATGAGCTGATTACGGGCCACACTGACCGACTCAGCAAAAAGGAAATCCTGGAAATCAAGGTTCCAGCAATACAAAAGATCAACATGCTGAAAGGAAAGAAGGGAACCGAAACAATGCAAGACATCGCATCGATTCGACAATATGAACCAAACAGCACTGGGTTCGACCTACAAAGGTATCGCACTAAGCTCAAGGAAAAAAGTGCGGCGGCTGAAGAACACATCAAGAATCTTTTTGACGACCCTGCCTACCTGACCAAATACATCGTGGAACAAAAGGATCATTATTGGACTAATATTGTCGAAGACTCAACGTATCTGCCCAATGAGTACTTTCAGAAATACCATGAGGAAGAATCGCGCCACGTACTATATCGAAGTTGCATGAGAAGTGTACTGAGAAGAGCCTTTTTTGAGTTCTTCATATGGGAAGCCATTACAAATGCCTTGGAAGATTTCGAGACCTTCGAACGGGAGACACTCAAAGAACCACCCGAGATGGAAGAATTCGAGTACTTTAGAAGGACAGCTGCACCTAGGCCTCATGTTTCTAAAGAACTTGGTTCCTATACAACAAAATATCTTCAAATTCGGGAGTTGATCCTGCACGCCGCGGCTTTCTTCATCTTCGCATTCCGTAAAGAAGCAATCCATGCCGCTTCTGAGTCCATGCGCTATACCTACCTTAACACTAAAAGGCCGGATTACCGGCCGGATTGGTTGATCAGAGAATTCTATGATAGCGAAGACATTATGCTTGACTTACAAGAAAAGGCTTTGCATAGTGACCGAGGGGGAAAACATCGCATCGTGGCTGAGCTTATTGAGAACTTCATCTCGAATAAGCATTCCTCCATGTATGTCGGCATTCGGAAGACTACGGATAAAGTAAAGAGGCATATTGAAGCCCACAACCGCGAGGCTGAGCCAGAAGACAAGTTCTCAAACCTGATCAGCCAAACAATTGACGGTTTGGATTTGCTCGCCGATGTGGCAGAGCATCTGGAGCTTATACCTGGTATGTTCCGCAAATCTAACGAATGGACTAAAGAGTCAGAGGAAGACGACCGTGAGAGGGTATCTAGGATGCTCCAGGAGCTTTCATCATATGACCTTCTCGCGCTCGACAATTGTGATTTCCGAGACAAACACGTCCCTGCTAAACGGACACATCGAATATTCCGCTTTCTCGACGAACTCCAAGGATTTGACGTCAAAGAAAAGGAGATGAGCTATGGCAAGGCGAAGGGTGACATCAAGCGCTTTGGTGCATCTCTTCTTCAGGGGCTCATATATCCATTGAATGAAAAGAAGAATGAGCTTATATATCGGCACAGAACATGGGGCATAAGGATCAGACCAGGTTATGGCAGAGGGAAAGTATTCCCAGCAAATGGGCGGGCACTCGAGCGTCTGACGAAATGCATGGGAATCACCAGGGAGCAGTTCATCTTTGCCGATACCGAACCCCCTCTCGATCTCGATGCCCAAGGATCCAGCCGCATACAGAAGACCTCTGGAAAGGACAGGAAAGGCACATCGGAAGTATGGCTAGCCCTCAAGGAAGCTATGACGAAACATCGGCAAGAGCAAAAGAAGAAGCTGGGATATTACAAGAAGCACAATAAAGACAAGATCAGGGCACTGAAGCCGTCCGACACATACAGGGTCAGCAAGGACAACAAGGGAAAGGCACCTGTACGAACAATGGAGAAGCAAGTGGCAGAAGAGATGGAGGCGGGCGACGATGTAGAAATGGAGGACGTGGGCTTTGTAGTTTCACCCATGATCGAACAAACTCAACTACCCAATGTACCCCGGGATATATTCAATGCTCGGCCGCCCCGTGTGCGTCCTCAGAGCAACTATAGGCCTCCAAAGCCAGAGCCGGCACGCCGTGCCGAACCTGTTCTGGGCACTACACTGGCACCGGACGGACTCCCCAAGAGAGAAATCAACAAGCATGCATGGGAGACACTGAGGTCACTCACGTTGCGGAAAATAACATACACCAACGCTCAGGGCAAAAAGGTTACAGAAGAACTGCCAGCAGTGAGCTCGAACGATGTTGATACAACATTTCGCGTCGAGCTCGGGTTTCGTCTGGAATTTGGGAAGGGTCGGCACCGCAAGTTCATTTGGACTGAGAATTGTATATTGCCACAATGGAGTGTGTTGAAGAATTTCAACTTCAACCCTGACAAACATGCGGCAAAAAGCTCGGTCTTGACACAGGAGACAATGAAGAATCGGAGCTTATGTTTGGAGGATGCTGGAATTACTTGGCCCTTTGTAAAGCAGTGGTTGATACAGAAGAAGGAGAAGAAAGAGGCGGAGGAAAAGCAGAAGGAGTAGAACAAGGAGAAGGAAGAGGAAGAGGACAAGGAGACATAGGATGTTGGATTCCAAGAGGCTGTTGGAAAGTTACCTGTACCTGTTCTTCTTTCCCCCCCGTATTTCTTTTATTACTTGTGTTTGTTTGCCTTTTGTTGTGTCTCGTTCTCAGTCACAAATGTGATCGAACCACAATCATGACTTGCGTTGGTCTAAAACAAGTGTATAAGATATGTCTAGTTGCCAACAACAGTATCATGAGAAGGCTATGGCAAGCGGTGCATCTGATGACTTAGAATCCTTTCTGGTTGAGAAGTTGGGTTGTTTACCCCGTACATGGAGGGGAGATCGATCATGAGTAGTTTTTCAAAGATTCACGAAGTGCTCAAAAGGGTCCCCGGCCTTTATCATGATTATATCATATCTTTATAATTTGTTAGTCAGGAGCTCCCCGAGTCTCGATTATCTGATATGATGTGAATGAATTTGGTTAAAACACCTAACCACTATCCAAGCTCATAAAGCGCATTCAACATGAATAAATACATAATTTTTTATCTTTCATCATGGTCTCTCAGTTTCTCAACATGGTTGTTACCCCTCTACCCCTCTGACCGACCCCTCATGACAACTTTGACAGTTCATCACCCATAAATTACCAACCAACGTTAGCATTAGATAACACTAACGACGTCTTCTCCATATTCCCACCAGAAACCCCAGGAGTTAGGTAGGTCCAGCCGTGCCAATGATGTATGAGAATCGTCTCTTAGCGATATCAATTTAGTACTGGCTCAAGGTAACTAGGCCGAAAGCTTGCACGCCACGAGTAAAAAAAAATATAAAAAAAAGTCGCTGATATCATTCTCAGGTGAATCCACATCGCAACGACAGCACGTAGCGCTAACAAATGCGGGCTTTTAGCACTTCAATGGGGCAATGACGCCTTTTGACGTAGGGCAGCATTGGAAATTGCCCCGCGGCGTCTCTGCTTCGGTGGACAGGCACGGCAGTTTGCGGTTGGTGTTTCTGTATTGTATAAGGGAGGATAAGGTGCGTGCAGTAGAAGCTTCTCGATCCATGCCTTGACTAGCGAATCAGCCTCTGTTAAAGCTCTTCGGAGCTGCCCATTTGGGCATCATGAGTACCCTTTTAGTGTAACAAGTCATACCTGTTACAGCTACCGAGAATGTGAAGAGTGTGGTGGGGGAGGGAGCCGTCACCACCAGGGTTCTCGATGGCATTGGAGAATGATCAAGATGTAAATGTGGATATCTATAGCGATAGCAAGTACTTACTGTCCTGTCCTGTACTGGGTCCTCATCTGGTGTCATAACGCGTCCACGTTTATGTACTAACATTACCTTACTCTTGCGTTTCTGACGGTTGTTGCAGCTATCCAATTCTTCTTATAAACCCCTCCACCTCTCGTCTCCCACCTTCACTTTTCTCTCTTTTCCCTCTTCTCACTCCCACACTTACACAACCCTCTCACATAAAACACTCACCCAAATAAACAACCGCAATCATGTCTTTCGGTCGAACTGTCACCCTCAACTCGGGCCACAAGATGCCTCAGATCGGCTACGGCACCTGGCAGGCTGCCCCCGGTGAGGTCGGTAACGGTGTCTACGAGGCCCTCAAGGCCGGCTACCGCCACCTCGATCTTGCCAAGATCTACCAGAACCAGCGTGAGGTCGGAGAGGGCATCAAGAAGGCCCTCGATGATGTCCCCGGCCTCAAGCGTGAGGACATCTTCATCACTGGCAAGCTCTGGAACAACAAGCATCGCCCTGAGGAGGTTCCCGGTGCTCTCGATGATTCCCTCGAGGAGCTTGGTCTTGACTACATCGATGTGAGTTCAAGCTTCACTCACTCGTTTCCGCGCACAGCTAGCTAACCATCCAAACAGCTCTGGCTGATCCACTGGCCCGTTGCCTTCAAGAACGGCCCCGAGCTCTTCCCCCTCAAGGCCGACGATAAGAACAAGACAGAGCTTGACCAGGGCGTTACCCTGTCCCAGACCTGGGAAGCCGTGACTAAGCTGCCCAAGGAGAAGGTCCGCTCAATTGGTGTCTCCAACTTCTCCATTGAGATGGTAAGTTTCTACAGTGCCTCACCAACTCGTGGACAAACAACTGACCCCCACTAGCTTGAGACCATCATCAAGGACACCGGAGTCACCCCCGCCATCAACCAAGTCGAGCGCCACCCTCGTCTTCCCCAGCCCGAGCTTGTCAAGTACCTGAAGGAGAAGGGTATCTACCTGACCGCCTACTCCGCCTTCGGCAACAACTCATGGGGCGAGCCTCTTCTCATCAACACCCCCGAGGTCAAGGCTATCGCTGACCGCCTCAGCAAGTCCAAGGGCAAGGAGGTCACACCCGCCCAGGTCATCCTCGCCTGGTCCACCCTCGACAACCACATCGTCATCCCCAAGTCCGTTACTCCTGCTCGTATTCGCAGCAACTTCGAGGAGGTGGAGCTTGACGAGGAGGCTATCAAGGAACTTGAGAAGTTCGGCGAGAAGCCCCAGCGTTTCAACATCCCCAAGACCTGTAAGTCTCAATCCACAATCCCAAAGACCCGAATTCCTGCTAACATTTTCCAGACTCTCCTGATTGGGACATTGATGTTTTCGGCGACGAGAAGGAGAAGACTGCTACCCACAAGGTGGTTCTCAAGCTGTAGAGGCTTTCATGATACCAGTTTATGATGTGTGATGACATAGAATTTAGCAGTTAAAAGGTTGAGCGGATAAACTTGACCATAGAGAAGAAATACAAGAAATTAATGATCGTCATCTCTCCCTCCTATAATACAGTGCTTACGCTCTGACAACTGCCGAGCGAATCATCGCGTTTCGTTTTGTTTTGACATCAACTGCCGATATGTCTCGGGATCGACCATCCGCGCGTTTGAGGAATTCAAAGGATTTGTAAATACGACAATCTAGAATGAATAGTATGTCCCCAAAAAATAAATACCGCAACTGGTGAACTGTTCTGAAGTCGCCATTTCCATACCAAACAATGCTGTGACAGCTTCTTCCCCATCTACAATACGTAGTCAAAATGTTCCAAACCATATATGCACCTTGCCCCAAATAAATTGTATATGTCGTAGTTTTATCCCTGTCTTGCGCCACCAGTAGTAGATATCGTCTGCTGTATGTATGTATTGCGGATATCTAGGCGCCGACACTGAAGCCGAATGAGCCGTCAAAGACGTCGAGTTTCTTGACGTCGGTGCCTCCTCGGAGAGCTAGCAGAACGTCCATCGCAGGAACTTTGTTGGCAGGATAAAACAGAAGGAGATTGTCCATATCTTCGTCTGTGAGGCCGCACATCTCGTCCCACTTGTAGGTATCGCTAACCTTGGACATCCTATTATCGGGATTGTCAGTATAGTCTACGTCAAGAGTCTCATGAAACTGACCAAAGCATTCGTTTGGGTCCATCCTCAGGCTTGGGGGCCATTTTTCTTAATCTGAGTCGTAGTTCACCAATAGTCTCGATGGCATTACCAGCATTCTTGGGTAGTTGCTTGGCGATGAACTGTCGAATGGCCGCCGCCAACCTGGGTCCCTTGCCGTTGGTGCTGACCATAATCTGGAGGGGACCATCGCGATGAATACTGCCGAAATAGAAATCGCATTCGGGTGGTACGTCGGCGATGTTGGCTGGAATTCTTCGCTCCTTGCAAAGCTTCCAAATGACGGTCGAGGCGGCGGGGTCGTCAATAGCGACCAGAACCATGCTGGCTCCGTCTAGATCTTCGGGCTCGAATACTCGGTCGACGTGGGCGACTTGGCCTTCGCTGACTCGGTAGGCGACTTCATCATTGAGGCCGGACTTGGGGCACACGACAGTGACGTTGGCATCGGCGTTGAGACAGTTTAAGATTCTACCAGCAGCGACCTAAAGAAAATTGTCAGGTGAGTTTAATCATTGATTGTACGGATGTTTGTGATTGATGAGCGCTTCAAACATCAAACTCCGAGGCTCGGCGCATGTGATGATGATTCAGACGTACCTCACCACCGCCGACAACAAGCACCTTCTTGTGCTTGATTTGCCATGCCAAGATCAAACTACCTCCAGGCTGTACAGGGGGATAAGTCTTTGCCATTGCGACTGAAGCAGAGGAGGAAGAAGCACAAGCAGAAGCAGAAGCAGAAGAAGATTCGGAGGAGGGAGTAGATGAGGCGGGAGGAGATGTTGGAGATGCCAGCGCCGGCTGGGCTGATACAGGCTTCTGAATGGGGGTCATTTTCCCCCATCAACTAAAGTCAGGGACGGGTAAGTAAAGGTGACAAACGTTGATTCTTATCGAAGCTGCAGGGGTTGTGATAAGACACGACGGCTAATGGGGGACAAGAAAACTCCAGAACCCAAGCTAGGGTGTCAAAATTAGCTGGTCTATAAACCGGCCTAGCTGCACCGGACTTGCTTCGATCTTTTTCTCGTACAAGATAGGGATTCCAAGCTTTCTTACCCCATCGGACGGGGAACGGGAGGAAGCGAATGAGAGCTAACCCTATTTGGCATAGCATGACACATGCTATAAGTGTACTTGGTTCACCGCCTTTGGAGCGCCGAGTCCAAGGTACCTCTTTATCTGGCATGAGCACCAAGCCACTGGGAGCAGTACCTTGCCTGCTTGCCAGCCTATCCTGTATCCCCTCAATCCATCATCTTACTTCCAACATCCCCCACGCGGCGCAGCTCGAGATAGAGCCCGACCAGCTCCGGTCGCCCTCTTTCTCTCTTTGGTTTTGGTTTCTCGTTTCGAAAATTCTTCATCATGTCGGGCCGCAAATTGGGCGGCGGCCGTGTCCTAGGCAGCGGCAGGGGCCTTGCTCCCCCGACACCTCCGATTACGAATGCGCCTCGAGTAGCAAGTCCATTGGCAGCGTCCGAAAGCAGCATCTCGATAGCTTCATCGTCGATATCACCGCCTGTTAGTGGTATCTCACCAGATATACCGGGCCAGGACATTGGAAATAGCATCAGCGTTGGTGCTCAAGGGAAAGGCCCTGCTGATGGCGCACTTGTCTGCCCAATATGCAACGAAGAGATGGTAAATTATGATGGTGTCTACGTTGAATGCTATTTACTAAATAATGTGCCCATAGATGACCCTTCTTCAACTCAACCGACATATCGACGACAACCACCAAGAATTACCAGAGGAAGAGCAGGATGAGGTCAAGACGTGGTTTGACAAGCAGGTTTTAAAAGCCAAACGGTTTCAGCCTCTCTCACTCATCAACCAAAAACTACGCGGTCTCGATGTCTTCGAATCAAACGAATCACTCCCTGTTGCTGCGCCATCGAGTGCCGCTGGAAAGAATACTCTCGAAGGCCCGGTTGACCCCGACGAACTTATTACACGGCATCATTGGCAACGGTCTACAAGCTACGACCTTTGTACAGATCCGGCGTGCGGAAGAAGTCTGGGACCTCTGAATGGAAGCATAAACTGCCGACATTGTGGACGATTATTCTGCGAGGAACATACCATGTACCAAATGAAATTGAGTCGAAGCGCAAAACACGAACCGGTTCGAGGCTACTGGGCACGAGTTTGCGAGACATGCTTTAAATCAAGAGATGGATATAACGATCACCAAGGTGTATTGACGGACCACACCAACGCATTCGTGGAAATAAGAAGGAAAAAGGTCGAACGACAGAATCTAGAAATCTCACGACTCGAAAAACGATTAACAAAACTCACAAAATTACTGGCGAACCCTCCCGAAAAACTTACACAATCCAATGGCTCCTTACTAGGCCCAGTTACATCGCTAGCAGGACAAAAGAACCCCCGGAAGCTCATCGAGCAGTCCGTTGTTACTTGGGAAGAAGATGCTACTGTCTCGAAATGCCCTTTTTGCCAGCAGGAATTTGGCTCTTGGACGTTTAGGAGGCACCATTGCCGTATATGTGGACGTGTCGTGTGTGGCGATCCGCAAACAGGATGCTCTTCTGAAGTTGGCCTCAATGTGTCGAACGAAACTAATGGAGCGACAAAAGCGCCTTCAGGAACTGAAAAGCCCTTGTCAGTTACTGGCGACGGGCAAGTAGGGATAGACATTCGGATGTGTCGCGATTGCAAGCACACAATCTTCTCCGCTCGTGACTTTGCAGCTTCGTTACAGCACAAACCGGTGGATCAACGAGCATACGAAACGTTGAGGCAATTTGAGCGTGGAATCCAGCAACTTCTGCCATCGTTTCATCGGGCCCTACTGAATCTACAACCGGAGAAAAAGGAGAGCGGGGAGATTGATCTCAACAAGCCACCTCCTACACATGCACAGATTCAGGAGGCGGCCAAGATTCGCAAGCGTTTGGTTGACAGCTTTGGGAAATATGGCATTGCTGCGAAGCGCCTGCGTGATCTCCCAACCGAGAGCCCGACACAACGACGTCTTCAAATGGCGATATATACATACGCTAGCGGTTTCCTTCACACCAATATGCTTCCTCTAAAGAGCCTCCCTCAGCTGCTCCGCTCACGCTCATCTGCATCATCTTCTACAGCAGTTTCTACCTCACGACTTCTTGCTTCACATCACCACTCCGGATCGAGTTTACGGCACTCAGAGCTAGCTGACGAGACGTCGTCACAAGCACCTAGTGAAGGAAGTACAGTTGTGAGTCAGCTCGAGGCGGAGGAAAAAGAGCTTCGCGAGCGACTCGTTGTCTTGGAAGAGCAGCGTTTCATGGTTGAAGCCATGGTCAAGACCGCCCAGGGCTCAAGACGGTTTGAGGAAGTCAGCGCTCTGTCAAGAAACGTAGACGAGCTTGATGCTGAGATCAAGGTCCTGAGGAACAAAGTTGGGGGTGTTGAGGAGAGATGGGAAGGGGTATATCGCAATGGCGTTGCATGAACATGCCGTCAGATTATTGGCAAGATCGCCCTGGATATTGGAGCTGAACTAAAGAATTCATCTGCTTGGTTGTTTATATCACATGGCATTGCATGGCGTTTGGAGTTTTGAATTGGGCGACACAGGAGTTTTACTGATACATCAAGTCTGCCCAGTCTCTTTTCATATAGCTTATATTCACCGAAGTGAAGGCACCCAATCAATGAAAATTCTTCATGTCATATATTATACACCATTACTCATCAAGGGCGCTATCTATCCAACTGCTCCTCTTTCCTCTTTTATGCTCACTCCTTCTCGTCCAGAAATAAAGGTATAAATAAGTAGTCGTCCAATCTTCGGTTCTCGTAGACAAAACGACAATGCGACAAAAATCTTGAAACAGCAATAGAACTATAAACAAAAAGGTATGCACCCATGGCCAAAAGTAAGAAAACGCCCATTGTTCTAGTCCACCACGAGCAGGGGTGCTTTTCGGGCTCAGCGGGTATCAAAAGCACCGTGTACAAATAAACACAGAATCGTACAGGAAGTGTAGTCGTTACAGTCTGCAGTAAGCACAAACTGATGTGTGCTGTGCAGACAAGAAATCCAGGAACTTAGCATCAGTGCACAACACCTTCGACGCCGCCGAGGAAGCGTCTCACACGGTTGATTTCGAGCTCCTCGTGTTCGCTTTCAACGGCTTTCAGTAGACCGTCAATGACAGCGTCAACCTCGTCTTCTTGGACTCCCGTGCACAACGCCACTACACGGCGGTACTTGACTTCGACATCGCGGCTCCGTCCTTTTAGGGCGGCGACCATCTTTCGAGTCATATCACGACGTCCCTCGACGGCACGAATACGGGCACGTAGAACTGCTGCTGAGGGCAGGAGGCCCTCACCGCCGAAACCACTTCCCGAGGTATCATCAGCGGCTTCAAGCATAGCAGACAGCTCTGTTTCCCATGAAGATGAGGGGTTGGGCTGTGATGCTCTAGATTGTTCTTGCATGAGACGGACTTGCTCGTCCTCACGTGCGTGTGACAGATTCGCGACCTTTTGCCGAGCTAATTGTTGCTTCTTAAGCGTCGCGGTCAGGTGTTCAAAAGTTCGTCGGGCTTCGCCAAGTTGTGTTGACGTAGTGCGGAGAGTGGTATGAAGGGTGTCGAGAGAAGCTTGTTTGGCTTTCATCTCGGTTTGGAAAGCTGAGCCTGTTTCTGATAATAGGTGGGAGATGGCTGTTCGTGTTAGCAATGAACCGATGAATTCTCGAGGTGTGATCAACTTACATGCTACTATCTCGTCACTGCTCTCACGACTGCGTTGATTTGTCCCTGTCGCACCATTCTTATCCACATTGATTTCGCCGTTCGTCTTGTCCTCAACATTCTCACTGCCGATGCCAAAGTCAAGGGGGCGTAGACCAACACGGTTAGCGATATTCGGATCGGCGCCGACCTCTAAGAGTTGTGAAATAATACTGCGGTTTCCGATTCGAGATGCAATGTTCAGAGCCGTGTCGCCAACACTATCTTGAGCATTGACTATCTCGCTCATGAAGCGGGCGATTCCCATTTTTGGGTTGGCCGACTGTGAGGCGCTGGGCCCATTCCCGTTGGTAGCCTGGCTATTAGGTGCGCTACCTTGCCTTACAACCCACTCCAGAAGGCTTTCGAGATAATATCGGCTTGCAGCGTTGCGTCCCTTCACAGCGCTCGTTACCGCAATGTGATGAAGAACCGTCCGTCCCTTGTGGTCCCGTGCCTCTATGGTGCTGCCCAAAACCTCTAGGAGGTCAGGAAACGAGTTATGATCCTGTGAATTTGTGACTAAACATGCCCTCATCAGGGCTGTTTCGCCGGAAGCATTTACGCGGGACGGGGAAGCGCCAGCAGCGATGAGAGCACGGAGCAGAGGCATGCGGGCGAGTGTAGCAGCCCAGTGGAGAGCAGTATGGCTTTGCAAGTCGATGGGCATATCCAATTCCTTTGGGGTGTAACTTCGAAGCATATCATGCTTCGTAGGATCGGTCCCAGGAGCTTCCAAAAACAAGCTCATCAGCATGTTTCGTTTCATCTCAACCTCGGGGGACATCTCGTAAGGGAGAGGCGCCAGGGGCCCACTACCCTCGTCCACTGGCGAGCCATCCTGCATAGTATTTTGAGTGTAGATAAAAGATTCGTTTGGTTCCGTTGGTGATCCAGGGAAGGCCGCTGCATACATGTCCATATTTTGCCCATATCCGCTAAAGCTATCGCCTGGCGTCATGGCCACTCGTTGGCGTTTCCGGGGGGGCTCTGTCTCGTTCATCTGAACTGAGTTGTTAATCTGTTGCGTCGAGTATGCTGAATCAACTTGTTGTCCATAATCCGAGGCAAAGCTCTGTTGAGAGTTGCTTGGGAAATCATCTCCGTTCTGCATGGATGCTTGGCGGCTAAAAGAGGGTGCTCTCGAAGGGCCATTGCGGCTTCGAGGGCCTGGTGAATCGAAGCGAGCTTTGCTGATGGCGGCGACGGCATGTGAGGCAGTAGTCGAGATGTTCTTGAAAAATGTCCCACTAAGGCCATTAGGCCTTCCATCCGTACTTTGATTATACAACCGTTTCCTCTGTGCGGCCATAGCTTGTTCCTTTGTTGGTGTATTGAAATCGCCTCGACCTGCAACACCTCCATCTTGACCCATGTCGTAGGTCAGGAGTGGTCGCAAAAGCTCCTCGACGCCGTATTGACGACAAACTTGGACACCTCGATCGAATTTTATCCAAGTGCCTTGATATTTTCCATAACCGCCTTGAACCTTTTCGTGCTCGCCCGTCTGGATTTCTTTCTCGAGAATCTTGGTGCGCTTCCCCTTATCTACGCCGGCGACTTTGAGGATCTGGGTGGCATTGAGCCATGAGTCGTTGCGACGGCGCATCACGGCGACATTGTTGACCTCCATCTCGTATACATCCACGCCAGAATACGATGCCTATATCAGACCATTGTTAACAGAGGGAGAGTAGTAAAGTTTTTGGACATTGCATACCGAGTAAATGGTAGCACCTTCAGAGTCACCATTATAACCTCTGAAGGAATTACCCACACCAGATTGCGATTGTTGGCTCATGCTGAATGATTGTTGAGATGATTGCGATGCTGACGGCATCTCGTATTGCAGGGTAATTACTCGCAGCGTGATATTATCACTTTCTCGACTGGGAAGATTTTTTGAGGCTGTTTGATAAAGAGCGTAATAGCATCACAGCGCCAACCAGTACCACAAGAAAGAGCAAGTCGAAAGGGTATGTACAGCCAGCAGGGAAACGCGCAGGTTTGAAACAAGAGGTCGATATGGCCGGGCAGTATAATAGGATACAGTGTTTTGAAAGTGCCGTACGAGGCTAAAGGTGGTTATCCGGGCTCACTCATGCGCTTCGTGGTCGGAGTTTCAGTCGTTTTGTGCGCCTAAAAACTGGGTGGTTGCAGAATGAAGATGGAGTTGAGACGAAATGAGTAGCTCAAGATAGTGCAGTGGGCGGGCCAGGGCGGAGTTGTGCAAGTGATTGGAAGTGAGTTACAGGTGAACCGGCCCAGGGTCTCAGGTACCTGGAAGATGCCCCAGAGACGAGAGGGGAGTGCGCTGACAACCAATGCTTTAGCGGGTTCTGCGTAATGAGCCGCCTGTAGCTCAGTTGGCCCGGTGAAAGACCTCCACTATAGCTGCTTTCAATTAAGTTCGTGTAGGAGACGGGAACGAGGTGAGGATGAAAGCAAAGAAGTGATCAAGGTTGCAGGTGTCGGGTGTTTGCAGAGGAGAGTTGCCTGGATGATGCTAATGCAGGTAACTTCTGCACCTGATAAAGAGGGATAAATTGGCTTTGGTGGAGGCAATTAATTGATGTACCATCGTCAACCGTACTAAGCTTATGCACGTCAAAGTGACTTGTTAGGTTGTGCTCACTTGCAGCAAGTTCCCGATTCCTCGGCTGATGAGCGTGAACGGGAACGGGAAGAGCAAAAAAAAGATGCGTTCAATTAATCGAGACGTGTCCGTTTCGTGCTTGGTCGCGCCCTTGGACGTGTCTCGCGCGTAAAGCGCGTAAAGACCGTGAAGTGCACGAGCCAAGCCTCGTGAAGGTCGATGTACTCATCTTGAGGCCCGCTAACTTTGCAACTTGGCCTGTTGCAGTGGCCATGCCATGCCTTTGTTGTTCGCAACCTGGCCATTGGCTGCTAAAGAATTGTGCAAGTACACGAAGCTTATGGCCATTAATTCTCAGGCCACGCGCGGATTATCAAGGCCACTAATGTAACCACTTGTTGATGGCCGTCATAACTTGGCCACTCTTTGTTTCATGCATAACACAACAGATATTTCCTTGGCTGTGAATTGCATAGATCTCCCAGTTCCATTCGCACTGTTAAAACCGAGTTATGCAATGCCATCAATGCCATCAATGACGTGGTGTACATCGTTCAAGCTCTTGGTGCTAGAGCATAAGTATCTCTAGGCGACTTCCTGCCCCTGCCATGGTGATGGTTCACTGACATGACTGAGACACATCGCCTTCTGCCTCCAGTCCATGCCTTTGGAGTAGATCATCGTCGCAGATATCAGATTCAGTTCATTGCCTTTCTATCTGCTATAAACGTTCGAGCTCTCCGACGCTTGAACCCACTGCCCGAAGATCTACCGTAGAAACGAAAATTGTACCGTTGTAGATATCCAAATGCATGCTTCGATATCATTTCAAGACCCAATCTTGAGCCTTTGCAATTTGCAATTAGAATTCTCTCACATGGCTCCGAGCCTCTCCCGTTGTCTCTCGCTCTTATTACGGTCGTCATAATGCCTCGTCCTCATTTCGTAATTCCCACCTATCTACCTCCTCTTCATCTCTATCGACACATCCTTCGCGAAACATCGTATCTCCCTCCAGCAATACGTCCAGAGGTTACACATCGTATTCGCACACGATTTCGAAGCCATCGAAAATATGATCGCCACCAGAACAGGCACCGCGTCACTGCGGTCAATCTTCTGCGTAAATTGAGAGCAGCAAACAGTGGCAAGCAAACGCTCATGGAAGACTTGATAATGGAGGCATTTGGTAGAACAGGGGCCCGAAGGCGAAGCCTACTTTCGGACTTTATAAAGCTCGAACCTCCCAGTAACTCGGATGCTTTGGAGGCCTTGATCCAAGGAGTTGAAGCGCACGAAAAGTCAGCAGAAACGGTCGAGCTTAAAGCAATTAAGTTGCAAGCCGATTCCTCTCCACATAAACCAGCCGAAACAGCGATAGATAGCCAAACCTCGACGAATCCTCCAAAGGACTCGAACGAAACACCAGGCAATGGAGAAGAACCAAAAGCGAAAGCACCTCTGGTACGAAAAGGACCAAAACCTCTTCAGCCAGCATTCTATGCGAAGTGGGACACTGAGAAGCTCCGAAAGCTCCTCCGCAGCCAGCGGGATTTACAGCAATCAGCAAGACTATCTTGGCCTCATAGAGATATCAAAAGCCTCCAACCCGATTCAAAGGTTCCTAGTCAAACCATCTGGGGGAAATCACCAACCCCCAATATATATCAAGCCAAGCGAGCAAAATTCTGGAAGCGCATTTCAAACAAAACGATGCCACCTCTTGGAAAAGATGAGTGGGATCTTTTAGGTCGACTCAGCAGCGGCGCTCAGCAGGAAGATCAGTGGAAAGTCCCGGAAAGACGACCTGTTGCGAAGCCCTCGCACGGTAGTACTACGAAGTCTGATACTTGGGATTGGGAGGGCTATGCTTCTCGGCCCGCCTCTCAGGTTGAGCGTCAGAGTCCGCTTTCCGTCTATGGTTTGGTTGGGCGGAATAAGGAAAAGCATCCATATCAGCCAAGGTTAAATCATCAGGAGTATTCGCCCAGATGGTTTAGGCGTGCTTATCAACGAGTCTGGCAGTTCACCCCGAAGATGGATCCAGATTCGAAGCCAGACAAGCTCAAGTTCATATGGGGTGCTTTGACAACCCCCGCGGTCCCCCCTACAAGAGCGCAACTGGCTATTTTCGAGGACGTCGATAGCAAGGGTAAAAAGCCAAACCCCCCCTCCCGATCTCAACGAGCGCCATATTCACAATCAAGGACTGCGGCCAACCCTCTTGAGACGCAGAAGTCATAGACATCACATTTCATATGGCCTCCGTGCTCAGTGAACATTTGACTGTTTTGTTTTCCATTATGCCTATCAATCCGTTAAATTGGCCAGTTTGTTCAGGCCCTCGCCATCAACACGCATACCGACCCAATCGTTCATAGCGTATGCACCAATGCTCTCGTAGAACTTGATGCTGGGCTCGTTCCACTTGAGAACTACCCAATCAAGCCGAGCGCCATCAATGGCAAGGACTTGCTTAGCCAGAGTGCTCAACAGTTTCTTGCCGTATCCCTTGCCACGTGCCGATTCGCGCACGTATAGGTCCTCTAGGTAGATACCAGCACGCGAGCGCCATGTGCTGTAGTTGTAGAAGTACAATGCCATGCCAGCGGCTTCACCTTCGGGGGTAAAGAGGAGAAGGCAACGAGCGGGCTTCGTTGGTGATATAGGTTCGGTGGCTGGGATAATGGAGGCGTCGACATTAGGGGAGTCGGAGGGTGCGAACGCGACTGTGGCCTGGATGCTTTCAACGGTCGCCTTGTTCGCATCAGGCTCCTTCTCGTAATCTGCGAGCTCCTGGATGAGCTGGAGAATTGTGGGAGCATCTTCAGAGAGCTTAAGTTAGCACCATGACGACTCTCTAGAGGCATTGGATTGGATGTTGGAGCTTACCCTCCCTTCGGGCATGTCGAATTGTGGCCATTGTAAACGTATGATAGTTGACAACTGTACAAGAGCTCCAAGATACCCTCTACAGAGAATTATATTTATACTTCAATCGATCAGAAGAGCTGAAAACTGTAGAAAGTTTGGTTGACTTGGGCGCAGTTGACGCCTTGTTAGTGGAGTTTTGTTTTACGTGAAGGGCGTGTGCAAGGAGGGGCAGCAGTAGAAGCTGGGCGGAATTGGGATTAGCGACAGATAGCACTCGCTGGTGTAAGTCAATCTTCTATCCACCTGCATCCTTTGTTACCACTCTGTAGAGGCAGATACCTAGTGTTGAAGAGTTCTCATCTGATATTCGTAGATGCTTCCAGAAATAATTACGGAGTACTACTTCTTTGGATTCCAGAGTCATGGAATTGGCATGACCCCATTGTCTATGGACAGCATCCATTCCAGTACGATAATGCAGAAGGTAACTACGAAGAGTTAAAAGCAATACCGCCGAACCTCCCCGTTTCCTTTAGACACTCTTGACTTGTACATGAACATATCGAAATGGAGGATGTTGTTTTTGAGGACTGACCCATCAGAAACAAATTCAGAGTCAGATTCAAGACCGAATCACCAACAGAGTAATGGACAAATAGTCTGCTAACCAAGGTAGAAAGCTCTTTGATTCATTCGTGATTCATCAACATTATGCAAAATGATTAACTAGGTGGGGTATGTATCTAACTTTTGTGAACCAGCCACATGTGCAACTCTATCTACAGCAAATATCTGTATGTCGGCGCATTATCGCCCAGCTCGGCCTTCTCCTCGTTGGTGAGTTCGGTCTGCGGTGGGTGCGCATCTCTGTGCTTGTTCTCGTATGTTATCACTGCAGCGTATGAGAGACATGCAATGATCGACACGATAGTAAAGGCAATGCAGATGGAATAACCCGGGATGAATTTCGGTGCATCCTTGGCCAAGAAGGCATACACGGCGATGATACCACCAATGTTTCCGAAGCCAACTTGCCATGCGCTGCCGATGCTTCTTCTCTTGTGGCCTCCAAGATTCATGTTGAACCAGCAAACAATAATGGGCATAGCGGTGTATGCACCCATGGTGACGAGAAATAGAGCGCCATACTGAACGGAGTGGTTGTCGTGGACGGCTAGAAGAATTGCGAAACCGGTGATGGCAACGAGAATGGCAAAAATGGCGAATGAGGCTCGGTGTCGAAGCCTGTCTGACGCAAACGCGATAGCAAGCGAGAAACCAAAAGCAGCAGCCCACGGAGGAACGCTGTAAAGCTGCGTCTGGATGGGACTGTATCCGTATGTTTTGATGATGCCAGGTGCAAAGTATGCATAGCCGTAAGCGGGCACAATGAGACCGAAGTACATGAAGCCACCAATGATGATCTTGTAGTCCTTGAGCACGTTGAGCGCATCGGCAAAGGTCGTCTTGCGCTCGGCGCCGGCGTGGCCCTGGTCGATGCGCAGTCTTGCTGTGACGTAGTGCTTCTCTTCGCTGGTGAGCCACTTGGCCTGCTCAGGGAAATCGGGGAGCAGGAAGTAGAAGAAGAAGCTAACGAGAACAGTAAGACCGCCCTCGAGGATGAAGATCCAGCGCCAACCGGCGTAGCCACGCATACCGCTCATCTTGCCGATGGCTGCAGCGAGGAGACCGCCGAATGCGCCGGCGAGAGTGGTGCTGTTGAAGAAGAAAGAGTAGCGACGCTGGGCCTCGTGTCGGCGATACCACATGCCGATCAGGTAGAAAGCTGCGCGTCGTGTAAGTCATATGCGGTATACCACGGTGCGCTAGATCAACTTACCACCGGGAAACATGCCCGTCTCAAAAAGACCCAGGAAGAAACGAGTCGCAATAAGACCGCTATAGTTCTGAACCAGACCCTGGAGGAGAGTAGTGAGGCCGAAGAAGAACATGTTCAAGCTGAGCCAGACGTGGGGCTTGAAGCGCTTGAGAAGAATGTTGGAGGGGATCTCAAAGAGGACGTATGGCACGAAGAAGACGACGAGGGCGGTATTGTATTCTGTCTTTTCGAGGCCGAGTTCTTCGGACAGGCCAAAAACCTCGGCATTGGCGATGTTTACACGATCTGTAAGCCATGGTGTTAGCCGGTTATTTATGCGACGCGACACGGTAAGAGTTTACGAACCCAGGAAAGCGAGCAGATACATGATACACAAGAAAGGAATGACATGGAGATCAATCTTGATCATGAGCTTGGTATCAGTGGTACTCGACGGGCAAACCACCGTAGCATCGTCTGTGTGGACGGCATCGTGAACGTGGGAACGCTCAGGGTCGAAGGAAACGGGGGACTCGTTGCCTTCTTCTTTTTCTGTGTGGTTGAGAGCCATTGCTGCTAGCAAATGTATAGTTACTGACTCTGTCAGAGGAGAAGGAGAAAATTAGAGTGCTCTGCAGATCCTCAAACATGGAAATGGGTTGCGGACCGGCACTTATAAAGAAACCTGAGAATGTCTCGGAGCAAGTCCGCCTTTTTAAACTAAACCCTGGGTAACACGACGAGTCACACCCTCTTCTCTCAAGTGCTGTAAGGCAAAATATCACCATACCCCAACCAGTCAAAGATGATCAAATTGTCAATCCTACTCTGTACAGTGAGTGGATCGTTGCATTGCAACTAGAGAGGCCCAGCCGAGGTCGGGGTAAAGAATTGCAAAGGGGGGAGATGTCTATCACGACGCTTAAGCAGAGCAGATCCACAAACTCCATGCGGATGGGGGTTAGATCACCCCGCAGGGAGACAAGGAGTTCGCCGGGGCCGTGTCATTTAGCAGGCTCTTGATTTACATACGGCCGAGTTGCGGAGCGAGAAGTCTAATGGGATTGTTCGTTAATCCCGATAGTGGAGGAGCAATTGGACCGATGTCGCTTCTTCATTCCAATATCGGAGATAATCTGTCTGTCTCTCGCCTGACAAATGTACGCACGTTATCAATTGCTTTCATCTGAGCATCCATGATTCACGTAAGACAAAGAATGCTCGGGCTTTGATCTGAAGTTGGAAAAACTTGGCTCTGATACGCCACAGCCGAGGAGCCGTGATTTGATGGTGGCGGCTCTGCAGTCTTGGTTGGAGAACAGGGGGGCCCCATTACAAACAGCTAGAAAACCTAATGACGATCGTTGGGGTTAGTCTAACAGAAGCTGGAAAGTTACATACTGTAACATGCAGCAAAACTCTATGAGAATAATCAGTCGAGTCTTCGCTTTTCGGCACGGGCGATTGCTTCGCTCTCATATCCAAAAGTGCTTTCATTACTAAGAAGATCTCGATGGATCCTCACGACGCAGATAGAGTACTGTAGCAATGCAGGACAAAAGGACCAACAGCAAGCCACAATATGCAACTTTGTTTTGTAATCCATCTGTTAGCTCTAGGTCTAGTCAGAGGCTGAAAGAGGAAGCTCAATGTTTCCCCTCACGGACCTAACCCCACGGGGAAGTGCACGAGACAGGACCTCGGGAATATGGTTGGCGAATGGCGACTCTTTGCATTACTTCTCGATAATGTGCTAGGCTGCTTCCGATCTTGATGCTTTGGGGTTTCGACGGAGGTGTTCCGCCCTTTTTCTCCGCATCGCATCGTATTGTTTGATGGCTTTCCCGCTGTTGGGGATCCCCCCGGAACGTTGCTCCCGGGCAACAAAAGAGCTTGTAAAGTGGAATAGATAGGTACTGTAGTTATTTCTTTTGAGATTGTCATGTTTTTGACTTCTACCATGATTGCAAGTGTCTGATGGAGGTATTGAAACTTGCATTCAACCCTACCACGCACGGCAGTTCTCAAGGCTCTGTCCGCGGAAAGTCCGTCGCATACAGTATATACGTACGTACCATCAACCAAAATTGGTAATGATCTTCTACTTCCTCGTCAAAATAAAATCTAGGCATTGTAACAGAACAATATGGACAAGACATTCTTTCTTTTCAGTTGCTGTCGGTTTCCTTAGGAGTTTGCTCGTTAGAAACGTCGGGACTCATTGGTTCGGAGTTGAGGGCAACCCCCACTGAGGGTCGCCGGAGTTGAGCAGCTCTGACGACCTCAGCTCCGGCAGAAATGACGAAAGAGTAGGTAGGGTAGGCAGCGGAAAGCAGCATCACCCGTCTCCAAGTGAACAAAACATATATAATTCCTTGACAACAAAATTCAATTGTTATAAGAACCTAGAATAGACACTTCAAGCTTGTTTTTCTTGTTCCCAAACAAAGAATCATGGTGTCAGGGCACAACGATTACGGCCACGGTTATGCCGCTACCGAAGTTAGACATCATGAATGGCGAACGGCCGAGAATAGCAGCCCGCATCTTATCCCAAAGCTACAAGCCATTGTCAAAGTCAACCCAAAGATCAATCTCCTCGACGTTGGTGCCGGTTCCGGTACGATCTCTGCTTCTTTAGCAAAGTATATGCCTGAAGGTGAAGTTACTGCCACCGACATATCCGATGAGATCCTTGCTCGAGCCAAGGAGTACGCCCAATCCCAGGGCGTCTCCAACATTAAGTTTCAGCAAGCCAACGTGTACAAGCTTCCTTTCTCAGACGCGGCATTTGATGTTACCCATGCGCATCAGGTCCTCTGTCACTTGGATGCACCGGTAGATGCCATCCGGGAAATGCTCCGAGTTACTAAACCAGGGGGCACACTTTCTCTTCGCGAGAGTGACATGCACATGTGGTGCATCTGGCCTGAACTTCCAGCCCTCCTCAAGTTCCATGAGCTTCAGGTCAAGAATATTTCTGGCAAGGGTGGACAAGACAAGGGAGGTCGTCAACTTCTCTCATGGGCCCTGAAGGCTGGGGCTTCCCGTCAAGATATTACCTTGAGCTTTGGGACGTGGTGCTACAGTGCACCCGAAGACAAGAAAGCATGGGGTAAGTCAGAAATTGGTCGACATACTGAACAATTGCACTGATGTACTACAGGATCAGCCATGAAGGATCGCTCGCTGACTGGCTTCGCGCGCGACAAGGCTATTGAGTTGGGCAATGCGACTGGTGATGAGTTGGATGAGATGGCAAAGGCGTGGGAGGAGTGGATTGAAATAGATGACGCTTCGCTAGGTATCATGAATGGCGAGGCATTGATCACCAAGAAATGAAGAAGAAGACGGGTTGAAGACCTTGTAGCAATTATAGAACTAAAGTCATCGCCTGAATGAACACGCGCCATTTTGAAACACCATATCTGTAGCCGCCGTCCTGTGCTCTACTCCTGCACTGCCATCGCTAAATCCCAATGCTTGTAATTACAACACCAAAATTGCATATTTTTCGAGTCCTTTCTTCCCAACAGACTTGACGATCTTGCAGATAGGTGCCCACGCTCCAAGTATTGCCGTGATGCCAGTGCAAAGAATCATTGGACCGTACTTGGTCGCATACCCCAGACTATCACCACTTGCCAACGAACTCCCTGCTGAGATGAGCGCACCACTGAGAGGCCCGGCAACAATGAAGCCCAGCCCACGACCTCCGAGTAGCATACCAAATACCAAGGATGTATCGATCGACTCGTTCGTCCCCTTGACTTCTTGCAAAGCTCCTGACCATGTCGCACTGAACCCACCAGCAAAGAAGCCATACAGAATCACAAAGACCACCATAGTGCTTATATGACGGCCCAAGCCCCATAGGAGGAACACCGGAAGTGCGCTTCCCAAAGAGGAGACAAGAATGTTTTTGGCACCAGAGATCTTATCGCCTAGCATACCATGGATGAGAGATCCAGGCACAGAGGCAAGCGAGAAGAGCGCCAGCAAGATCGGTCCTGTGACAGAGGGAAGCCCAATCGCGGTGGCATAACTAGCCAAGTATGTGCTTGGCATCAGATATCCCAATGACTGAATAATTATGCCGAACTGAAGCATCCAGAATGAAGCGTATCCGAAGAAAGCAAAGCTGATAGGACGCGGCCTTGAGTCACGGCTGATCTCTACTCGAGGCTTCAGAAAGAAGAGTGTTGGTAGAGTCATAGCCATTGATGCCACTGTCCAAGATAGCAAGGTTGCTTTGAGTCCGAATCGCTGGAGTAAGACGTTAAAAAGAAACGGCATGGCGACGCCAACGCTTGATTTGCCAGCCCACATAACTCCATAGGCAAACCCTTTCCGCTCGACAAACCATTCGTCCATGTAGAGGGAGATTGGGCTGAAGAGCAAGCTGCATCCAATAGCATACAGAACACCCTGGGTGGCAATGAGACCATCAACATTGCCTACAAAGGCTGAAGCCGTTAAGCTGATTATGGTGATAGCCAAACCGATAGGACCGCACCACTTTCGAAGACGCGGAAAGCGATTTAGAACGATGAATGCCACAGGCATCATGAGATACATGATTCCTGTCTGAGATGCACCAATGGACGCGATGGCACTCGAGGAGGCTTTGAGATTGGCATGAGCGGTGTAGTACTCTTGAAAGATTCCAAATGAGACAGAGTATCCTAGGAGTCAGTTAGATGTGTATCGAAGCGCTGGAACGTTAAGTACTAACCCCATATAGGTGCTTGGGCAATTGTACAACAAGCCAAAGCTGTATAAGCCCCTCGACCTCGATCTGTCGGCGGAAGAGCATCGATTGATGGGATTTCTGTCTCATCGTCATCAGTTGGGCGAATACTCGCCAACTCAATAGAAGTTGTAGTCGTCATGATTAATCTGTATATTCATTGGAGAATTTCGACATCTCTGTCAACCCTCACGATATATATAACACAAGAGAGAAAAATGAGTCAATTCCTTAGATCTCGGTGAAGAGACTTATTTCCTCTTTGGGAAGCTCAAGTGTATTTATAGCAAATGAAGTCATGGTTCATGATTACTATGCCAAGTCTAGCCAATTGGACTCACCATGGTTCCGACATCGCAACTACGGGATCGATTTGTGATAAGGGGAACAACTACATCGATTATCTTCATGATGAAAACTAGTATATGTAGTTTTAGAAGAAAGAAGGAAGGAAGGAAGGAAGGTCATGTTAGAAACGACACGATCTGGCACATAAGTCGCAATGATGTCTGGGGCCCTTGAAAATTTCAAATAGTACCTCCAGGTAATTGAAAACATTTCCGGACTCCAGAGCCTGAGATTGGTTATCTAGAAGCTTTTTAAGGTGGAATTTCCGCGACTCAAACATGAAAATGGAGACCTGGTCCCATTTGACTAGATAGGAATTTGAAAAACTTCGCTCAGGCTCATGACAAGTTTCCATGCAAGCACCTTATCATTCTGAGTTATTCTCTATTAGATCATATGGCAGCAGTAGGAGCATGTGTTGCGATTATGGTAAGATGGATGCAGATGAATTGATCAATTTCGCGCTATGAAAATTTCCCTAAACTTCAACACCATCCACCATGCCTGATACAACGCTCCCAGCCGTACAAACACCAACTATAGATACATATAACGCTCCCCAATATGCTATCGTTAAGCACTCCGCAACTTTTACTTCTTAAACAAATTCTAGAAACCACCATTAGGATGGATAAGAACTTTCGTATATCCGTCGATTCGCTTATCAAACTTCTCGTAGGCCACTTCAGCTTCTTCAATATTGATCTCATGCGAGACAACGAAGCTGGGCTTGGCGCGACCAGAAATAATAAGGTCTCGGAGATATCTGTTGTAAGACTTGACATTACATTGGCCAGTGCCGATAGTAAGCCCCTAAGTTAATCTTAGTATCCAGTTGGATTACCCCGAGAGGACTATAAATCATACCTTTTCGAATAACTTGCCGAAGCTAAGACTGATCATACCCTTGGCCGAAGCTTCGTCAGAAGCGCCAGGATCACTAGGGACGTACAGGCCTGGAATACCCAGTCCACCACAAGCTCTGGTCACTCGAATCATGTTTTCCAACACGATATTGGGCTGCTCAGTATCGCCGCTCTTACTGACAGCCTGGTAGCCGACAGCATCAACAGAACGATCAACCTCCTCTCCATCGTTAGCCTTGATGATCATGTCAACAGCATCTCCCTTTGAAAAGTCGATGGGCGTGCAGCCAATTTTCTCAGCGGCTTGAAGGCGCTCAGGAACACGGTCAACGACGAATACTCTGGATGCGCCACGAAGAACGGCGGAGTAAGCGGCCATGAGACCGACGGGGCCGGCGCCGAAGACAGCGACGCTCTCGCCTGATCGGAAACCAGAAATTTCAACACCGTGCCATCCGGTGGGGAAGATATCTGCACAATATCAATGAAGAATACAAGATATAGAAGATGGATATGCTTACCCGCCAACAGAATAAAATCAGCTTCATGCTCCTTGCCAGCAGGGAGCTTGAGAGCGTTAAAGTCAGCATAAGGAACTCGGATATACTGAGCCTGTCCTCCTCGATAAGGGCCCATGGCGACATAACCATAAGCACCTCCGGCAAATCCGGGGTTGACACCAGTGCAGAAAGCAGTTCTTCCCTCTTCACAGTTACGGCATCGGCCATCAGCGACGTTGAAGGGCATGACGACTCGATCTCCTTTCTTCAGCAGCGTGACACCTTCGCCAAGCTGTTCAACGATGCCCATGTTCTCATGACCTATAAAGTCAGTAACGAGATGGATTATGTGAGAGTAGGATCGTACCAAAAGTAATGCCGGGTTCTGCTGCTGTTCGGCCTTCATACATGCTATGATTTGTGAGTATTATTTTTTGTGTACATATTGTTCCCCTTACTGCAAGTCGGAGCCACAGATAGCAGCCTGAGCATTTATCAGCCATTGCGACAACTATAGAGAAATTTGACAGTCTTACAGTCGTAACCTTGACAATGACGTCGTCAGGATGCTCCAGCTTAGGGAGTTCTATCTCCTGAACCTTGACCTTGTAAGGGCCTTGGTAGTTGACAGCCTTCATAGTTTGGGTAGTAGTCATGATGAATAGTGATGCAAGAGTATAACTATAAGCCAACTTGGGGGTAGCAAAGAAGGAAGAAGCATAGTATTTGAGTTTCAAATACACGATTATTTATACCCCGCGTTTCCAAGCATCACAGCCACTTCCTCTTGTCATGATTACCCCAGGTCGGTCGGGACTTGCTCGGGATTCTTACCGTCATCGTCTAATATTCGTTGCCTCTTCGAGATGCCTCGATGGTAGGTCAATGCGGGGAAGCCAAGCCAGAATAAACCTACCGTTCTCGTCAATCTTGGGTAGAAGAACGGCCCCACTCCTTGAGTGGGATGCATACAGTACATACTACATACATCATATCTTCACCCCATTGTTGAGGTTGACAAGCTGTGGGTTCAGAGGGTCTGGTATAAACCCTTGAGCAGTATCAGTCGACGAATGAAGAATCATACATCGTAAATCCATGCACATTTATAATAAATCATTTTCTCTCCCTGTTCAAAGAATAACACATTGTTACACCCACTCAAGTGGTGGATGCACCCATGAGCAGTGGGGAGGACACCAGTCGGCCGAAATGGCCTAATCAAGCGACTAAGAATGCTGACCTGACCTGCAGCCAAACAAGGAAGATCTCCCCGCGGAGCATCTGAACTACACAGATCTTGGTGTAAAATAAACCTCTTTTGCTATTCGGAGAGAAGACCAGCGAGTAAGAATAACTATATAGATAGTCTTCAAAAGGAGTTTCGCTCCCTTTTGTACGTGGCATGACCCGTATCTATAGCATTGCATTGATGTCTCCCTCGAGAGTAGGGAGACCAACCTTTTTTATGCTACATAACACAAGGAAAACAAAAGAATTGCTCCAATGCGAAGAAGATAACCAAGGAAAACATCGCAGTTCGAATTTTATTGCTTCAGGCTCAGACTCATCTTTCGCGCATAAGCTTGTTCTATTTGTGACTCGATGCATCAATTACACGGACAAATGCCGACAGAGTGATACAAAACAATCCTTCAACGGATTTCTGGGCCTGAAAGATGGCTGAGACTGGCTGAGATTTGTCTTATACTCTCCGCTGGTAATGGACTGGTCCAGCAGACCGGATCCCCGTGGATTGGGGCGTAGATGAGAGAGCGTAGGTTAAGAACGTCAGGTTTCCTTTTCTATGGTAAATCGGTGTAAGTCACATGGTGTCGGACACCAGTGGAAATCGATAAACCGGAACTAACTGCGCAGTAAATTGCAATAAGTTGTGAGACGCCCACTCTTCAACAACATGCAGCCAGCCACCTGCATGTAATCCGACCAAGAAGTCGAATAGAGATCACACTTCAAGATTGAGGCCGAGTGGCTTCTAGAATCTCGAAGACAGAAGCCCTAGCAACGTCACGCAGAAAATTGCTGCTAAGGCATAGCACAACAGGTATAGCTTTCATTGAATGGCGTTCCGGGGTTGGGCAGCTCCCTTCAATGTCTCACAACCATGCGATCTCGCATCACGACCACACCGCTTTACATTGTTTGCAACACGAAACATTCAATATAGATATTTAATCATACGTTATATTGCCACAGTTCTTCGCCGGTAACGTTTGCTATTAAGGTCGCTCATGGCTGCATTGTGAGGCGAAATCACTGTGTCAACGGCTGGACAAGGTCACAATAATCACACAATTTGAGAGCATATAATGTTTGATTGCAATGCAATTATCTCATTGAATGTCTAAAGTACTGCTATGGCAGCTTTTCCCATATTCCTCCATCCAATTAATGCTATTAGTCTAATGAATGTCATGGAGATCGTTGATCATATCCGTCCGTCGTCACGGCGTAGTCGTGGATGAAAAATGGTATCCTAAAAAAGCAGAGTCCAACTCCAAAAGCTTGCGCTTAAAAGGTATTAAAAGATATTGTCGTGAATCGCGAATGAAGAACAAGTGTCGTGAGAATAGTGGCCTCCTACAGGACAGCCTGCATCTCGAGGACAGGAACCTTGAGCTGCTTCTGCTGGCAAGTGACCCGACGGTTGGAGTAGGCCTTGTCACCTCCGGCCTTGTAGTGAGCGTTCTTCCAGGTCTTCTCGGTACACTTGGGAGCGAAGGTTGTGTTGCCCTTGGCCTCGTACCAACCGCCCTCCTTCACGCAGGACCAGTGCTGGAAGATGGCGATGACGCCAGACTTGCGGTTGTACTTGAAGGAAGCAGAGTCGCCCTCGAAGGGAACGTCGCAGTTGTAGTCGGTGTTACCAGTGAAGAAGTCCTTCTTGGCGTCTGTGGACTTGGCTGAGCACTTACCCTCATAACCGACACCGCGGTTCTGAAGGGTGAAGGTGACGGTGGCAGAGTTTGTCTGCTTCGTGGGAGTGTTTTGGGTGTAGACGGCCTCGTACTTGAAGTCCTTGACAGTCCATTCGGTGACCTTGCTGCCCTTGTCCATACAAGTCTCTCGCTTGGTGAGAGTCTGAGGGAGGGCCAGGGCGGAGGTGGCGAGGCAGAGAAGGGTGAAGAATTGCATGTTGGCGATTATTGAGAGGCTACTGAAAAAGTAGTATGAGGTGAGGGAGGAAGAATTGAGAAAGATTTATGACTTGGTTACAAGTCGAGCAGTGGGGAGGTTGGTCTGCGAAAGAGACTAGGTAGACTGCGGGGTGATGAGGATGATCTTTGTCTGTGATGGGAGATGATGATCTTTGGAGTTGAAGTCAATTGATGATCTTTTGAACCTCGAATACGCGAGCGGACAAGGCCTTCTTTATACTTCAACCTAACTCACTTGGTTACCAGTGAATTATGCATATCCGTGAGTCAGATAAGGACCGAATTCACTGCATTCTCAGCACAAGCGTTGAGAATGATGGAGAATATGTCAAGTGACGTACCACAACCACAACTCACCCAAGCCAACCCAAGCCAACCCAACTTACACTTGCTGGGATCTCGTATTCCCGCCGTGGGGCCCATGTCCTCAGCTCGGCAGTCCGGCGGTACGGTTTTGTGCATGCACAGCGCGCCTAAAATAGTAGCTCAGGTAACTAACAAGGGCCCAGAACCTCTTCATACAAGGTGATACTATTGCTTTCCTTTGTGCTGCTATTGATTCTTGATTCGCGATATTAGGGGTACGTTGTATTAATCTTGCTGGTCTATGCTACCCTGACGGATGATGCGGGACGGAAAATATAACGTGTGTCGTAGGCCCCAGGAATGCCATAATCTGTAACGGATCACCCCAAAGTATCACAAGCTTCCACTGAATGCCTGCTGGGATCTTCTGTAAGTCAGCGTTGCAGACCCGCTTCCAGTGGAAGAGTCTAGGGTCCGCATGAAACATTGACGACTGGTGAGCTTTTCTTTATGCTTGTTTGATCACGCTCAAGGTTTTTTACAGCTTTATTCAAGCTGAGCTTCTACAATGAGTTAGTTGGACCGTCACCAGCCACCACAAGTATTGACGGCAGACGGGCTAACCGTCGTCAAACAGTTTCCGTGCCGTCAAAGTTCGAGGATGGCTATCAGATGCACTAATCTAATGCGAAAATCGAAAGATCACTAACATCCACATGATGGATCATGGTAACTCTCATGGCATATCAAAGTTCTCATGAGGCAATTATCTTGGGAAAACTCTTCAAGCTTGGTCACTAATTAGGTCGGTAAGAATAAAATAGTAACAAAGAATCAGAATTTGCAAGCTTGCGACGAATGATACCGCGTAGCACGGTACACACTCACGATGTATGCATGCAAGTCAAAGCAAAGGGCATAATGACACGACAGGCAACAGCACCGAATCCTCGTGGCAACCTCACAAGTTACGCTGTGTGTGTTGGTGTCTTGCCCTGGCAGATTCTCAACTCTCAACTGTCCCAGTCCTTGTCAAAAGCGGGAAAAGCGGAAGAAACCTCAAGAAGCTGGACTGTGCCGTGTCTAATTCTAGACCCATGATCCAACCCCATCTCACCAATCTATGATCGGCGAGTCCACCTCTCCGCATACACGAGAGGAACAACGACGGCCATCGAATGTTTGTACAGGCACGGGGAGAGGCACAGCGACAGGCTGGGCCCTGTTACGGTGACCGTCAGGTGGCTTTACTGTTCATCCACCGTCTGCAACGTTTCTGTCAATAATGAATCCAGATGTACACGTTTATTAAGCAAGCGTACCACAGACAATTTCCAGTGACGGCTATCACTTGACTCCAAGAGAGCGGTCTGCGGGCGATTGCCTCGTTGACATTTCACGACGCTACCCGATCCATGGCATTGACCGCTAGAGATCTAACTTAGGCCTGTGGAACCCCAGAAGGCCTCGGCAAGGATCTTGCCTCTCAGCTCATGACTTGCATCCCGCCCCGTCATGCATGGTGTTGCTAAACATATCGACAGGCAAACAAGAATTACTAGGCACCTAGTCCCTGTGGATGTGGGCTTCTGATGTTTACGTGACATCGTTTTTCCCTCTATTCTGCTCAATTGCCGTGTTTTTTCATATCTTGCGAGTTTTTGTCTTTTGAGCGCTCATCTGCCTCGTACGGTCACAGAGCCACGTTTAGAGCATGTGCGACGGCCCGTATCGGTATCCTACCGGCCGCCGACGCCGGAGCCGATTGACGACGGGACATTTGCGATCCCGCTGTCGGAAGTCTGGGACTTTGTTTGTGAGATGATGCGTGGTTTTGTACCATTTCGAGTATTGGATGGTACTGAAGAATGCCGTCCACTGTCTAGGTACCGAATGGTCTTGTGTGAAGGTCGAGGGTGAACCTCGCAGAAGGCGAGGACTTCGTTTCTATGTGAAATCTCCTTATTGTTTGGCTACCTCCTTGATTGCTTCCCTCCTCTACGCCTTGTACTTTGAAGGTCTAGACTTTTGTCAAGCATTTGAATAGCTCCTATTCCACAAAGAGCCAGTATCTGACCGAGTCTTGAAGTGGTGTATCTTCAGACAGCTTCGTATCCCACTGCAAAAGTGCGGCTCTTTCGTGGATCACAGTGGCTTAAGCCACCGTCGGTGTTCAACAACGCCCATCTGTACCATTTCGGACTTTTACTGACTGCGATGCTACGTTGAACCTTTGCCTCGCCATCTCTCTAGGCGAGTAATGGAAGGCTCGTGCCGTGTTCTCGAAGGCCTTCTGCATTGTCACGGGCGATTCACCGAAGCGATTGGCTCTAGAAGATGGTTACGTGCCATTGGCCTTTGAGCAAATAAATCTCAACAGCTTGTAAAGACCCTTTTTTATATGTGACCATTGTATCGCGATCAAGGTAAATGTAGTGACATCACCTGTTTATTGAGAGAACAAACTTATTCGGCAGTCGTTCTCATGCCATTACATGAAGTAACGAACGAAAATTTGGCGTCGTGTCGACAATGGACTATGAAAACGGGAACAGCATCCTCGGTGTCCCTGTGGCTCATATTCATAGTTATCAGCTTTGATGTACTATGCGAAGGAGTGAAATGAAACATGTTCTGACTCTTAGATGCCTATGCATGAGAGAAAAGAGTTATCCGAGTCGAACAAAAGCCGAAATAACAATGTTTGCGACTGTATATCGCTAATAGCCGTTACTCAAACCCCTCAAGGAAGACGCTTGCCCAAACGAGTAGCCTGACCAACTTCAGAGTTGGTAGTATCCTCGGCATATCTCTTATACGCAATGATGTATCGTTCATCGGCACTCCAGGTCTCCTTCACACTGTCGCGACTGAGAATTGCATCATACCACTTCTTCCATCTCTTCCAAATCTCTCCATCTTTACCCTCTCCAGATTGCGGGATACCATGGCCGCCCTCCTTGTAGTGATCAATTAGGAACAGGCGCTTCGCCCACGGTGCTAAGCAAATATCCACAAGACTCAGAGTCGAGCCCAGAAACCATGGGCCTTCAGGGTCCATCTCCTCAACGAGCGACTTGATGCGCCCTTTCAGTTCTTCTCTTGCCTCATCAAGGCTGAAAGTCTTGTCGGGAGTGTGCTGTATAAGCTTGTACCAGGAGGGAATGATGCGTGTGCTGATATGATCGATCCAGATACGACATCTTGCCCTCTCATATGGATCGGTAGGAAGAAGTCGAGGCCCATACTTAGACTCGTCCGTGAATGCCTCATCGAGATATTCACAAATGATGTTGCTCTCGAACAGAGGCTTCTGCGCCTTGCCCTTCGGGTCAACGGGTACTGCAAGAGTAGGGACCAATCCACGGGGATTCATGGCCATAAAGTGAGCCTCTTTCTTGTATGGGTTGATCTCTACATATTGATGAGGAATCTTCTTTTCGTGAATAGTGATCCAAGTCCGTTGGACGAAAGGGCAGAACCAGCCTCCGTAGAGCTTCAGCGGATGCTCTTCAGCATGCTGGGCTGCAAACTTAGCGGCTGCGCCACTCGGTTCTGGAGGCAGAGAAGTGTCGACGTTTGTCATGATGGATCTGGTGTTAATTTTTATGAAACTTAGTTTTCTTGATGAAGTCGAAAGTAGAACTCGCATGAGATAGGGTTCTTGATTATCTAACGGTGGTGACGGACTGAGGTCGAGGTCATGACGTCGAAGCAAAGGTGGAGTTAAAACCGATGAAATGGTTGGCAGACGACATCTTGTTCAATAATTACGCTGCGCAACCGTCATTAAAATTGCGACATGTATTCCTAGACCTCAAGTCAGTCTTGATATCGCAAGACTTATACATATCGGTAAGAAATTGTTATAGTGAGCGTTGGCTGACCGTGACTTCCATCCAGTGAAGCCCACCCTGGAGCAGTTGAGCTTAGGTGCCTATGACATTACGATCAGGTAAGCAGTGCATGATAGTACTTGGCACCGTCTTCTTATCGTTATCGGCTATCAAGTTAACCAAAAGCCATTTTATTCCACCAACTGTTACATACTAAACCATAAAATGTCAGATTCAAGAGCGTCGCGGTTCACGCCGCAGAACAAAACTACCAATGAACGACTCTCCACGCATACGGTCGGTCTCGTTGCCCTCTCCGACTTTCGCAAGCGACGCGCCGAAGTCCTTGAACAACAGGAGCGCGAATCTCGAGAAGCTGCGTACTCAGGCACGTCCACTCCGGATGCTTCCTTGACAGGCACTCCTGACAACGCTGGTAGTGATACTGGACGTGGTGCGCAACCATTGAAGAAGAAGAAAAAGAAGCAGGGGAAGAAACTGTTATCATTCGACGATGAAGAGGGTGAGGATGAGGGGCCATTGATAAAACCGACAAAGGCCAAGAAGGCCCTCGCAGACGACACCGAAGGTAATGAGGGCGAGGTCAAGACCAAATTCAAGGCAAATGCGTCGGTGGGCATAGTGCCCAAAGCCATGACGAAAGCTGCGTTGCGCAAGGAAGCCGCTGAACGAGACGCACTACGCCGCGAATTCTTGGCTATCCAAGCAGCCGTCAAAGCAACCGAGATTGCGCTACCTTTCGTATTCTACGACGGGACTAATATTCCTGGTGGAATCGTCAGATTGAAGAAGGGCGACTTCATATGGGTGTTCCTCGACAAAAGTCGCAAAGTTGGCGCCGATCTGGGCGTGGGTGAAAAGTCCAACGCAAGGAGGGAATGGGCTAGAGTTGGAGTGGACGATTTGATGCTTGTTCGCGGAACAGTCATAATACCTCACGTAAGCTCTCTCGCTGGCGCATGTTATTAACAGTTTCTGATTGCCGTCTAGCATTATGACTTCTACTTCTTCGCCATGAACAAGACACCCGGTCCTGATGGCGAGCCTGTATTTAAGTACAGTGCGGAACCTCCTCGAAAACCCGAATCGACCGATAATGCCGAACCCAGTGATCCCCTCGTCACGCCCACCTCCAACGCTGCTATTGCGGACGCGCTTCCCAATATTAACACCCTTGAGGGCGCTGACGAAGACCCCACTCTTACGAAGGTTGTTGATAGGCGGTGGTACGAGAAGAACAAACATATCTTTCCTGCGAGTATGTGGCAGGAGTTTGACCCTGAGAAGGACTACGGGAAGGAGGTGAGGAAGGATGCTGGTGGTAATACGTTCTTCTTCTCGCGCTGAGATGATGCTGTCGACTGACACAAAACATCGATAAGTGTTTGGAAGTGGGTTGCGTCGGCTCCTTGGGCGTTGGATATATCACAAGTGGATCACCTTTGAGTTTGGCTGAGAGGTCATAGAGACACTCAAAACGCGTGGGAGAAGCTTCAACCGAAGAGCATCCAGCCTGCCCAGCACGCGCCCGCGAGCACCCACCAACCAGGCCAGAAGAGCATGAGGAAGACCATGTTCCCGCTGCCGAGAATGAAGACGGCGAATTCGTACCAGAGCTTTTTTCGTAATCTCTGGACATTCTTGGAGTTCCATGCACTGGCGACGGCTTGGGTAGACATGTTGAAGCTGTGAAAAGCGCTATATTTCGCTGCGATGAGGACGTTTAGGGACAGGATCTTGCTCCCCTGAAGGACGGCGACGAACGCGCTGCTCGCGATGATGCAGGCATGGAGGCAAAGGAAGATGGAGATTGACCCGACAAGGCTCTGGAAGCGAAGGACAATTTGTAGTGACGGAACGATCAACCTGGTGATGTCGGACCGGGGATGGGTCGAAACGTTCAGATCCACTTTGGAAGCCGTTAGAAGTGTAGCTTTGTCCATGATCTCGATCTGGGGATGGAGTCTCGATTAAGTACCGAAATGAACCAACGGTAGATCGAGGCTTGCAACAGTACAAGAATATCAGAGAAAAAACGAGAACGTGTTTAACAAATTGACTTATTCAATAAATCCCACCAACTGCTGGATTGATTGATTCTTTGGTGTTTATATAAAGCATCTTGAATTCCAACCCCCACTCTGCATCTCCATAGCATGCCCAAGATCTCCCGCATCCAACGGCAAACGCGAGGCTTTTTACCGTCTAGAACGGTCACAAGCTCGAAACTCGACAATCACATTTCGCTTCTGCCAAACGTAACTTGCTGATATGAAGCCTCAGGCCCGCTTCAAGCCCCTCATCCCGTGCAGAGTGAGCGGTTGAAGGGTTGCAACGCGACGACCCACGGCGACACGTGGGGCCTCTGATTCGTTGCTCGGGAGACTCTTATTGACAATTGAATAGCGAGCGTGGGATCGACAATGGCCTCGATGCCGGATCTAGATAGGGAGTGGGCGAGATCTTCAAGACCCTGAGTAAGGGACTTTGCTGCACGTGGGAGTGAAATCGTCGTTTGGGGGAGTCGGAGCTTAGCAAACATGGGAAAGTTAATCGTGTGGAATAGCATAGCATGGCGTCCAAGGTAAGCTAGCTATACATAGTATTGCATGGAGTGCAGCGGGAGCCAAGCCCCAATGACAGACTCCACGTGGGAACCTGGATGCCGTCGTTCGCTCGTTGAGGCCCGAGTATCAACTGATCGTCGACCGTTCCGGGTTTTGACGATCGGGAGATCCCCGAGACGGAGCCCGGCATTTGTAAACCGCAGTCCGGGCTTGTGAAATGGCCGAAACGGAACAGGTCTATCAATTCCGGGCTGTTTATGAGCCGGCGGCTTAATGGGCTATTCGATACTTTGTAATTCATGTATAAACCAACACTGTCTGTTCATGCTTGGCTTTACCGGGGAAATCTTTATTCCTTGTTTTATCAAGTACAATCTCATGTGATTCGCTCTGTGGCAGGTAAATGAGTAATTTCGATCTAAGAACTACATACAGCATTAGCAAACTCTTACTTCGGCTTCTTAGTCCACCAACTCGTCTGAGATAACAGTGCTTCTCCCTAGATATCCAGTTTACACGCTCGCCTTCTTCGCTTCCTTCAAATCACTTCGAGTCTGAACCAGCTTCGACATCTCCTTTGCAGTCTCAGATTCAAGCCTAGAAAAGCCCTTGATGACTCCCTCTCGATCACCCATACCCATCTCTTGGCTCATCTTGAATTTTCCTCCCATGTGCGTAATTTCAATTTCAATTCCGATAATACTCTTCTTCAGAAGCTCGATGAACCGATCAGGGGCATCAGACACCTTCCAGTCCACAGGGTTGTCGCCGCCAGTAAAGCCCATGACATTAGTCTCGGCATGGCGGCTGAGGTCAGAAATCTGTTTCGAAAGAAATTGTCCAGCCTCATCGGTCTTGGTATCGTAAAAGATCTTGGCCCGGCCGTAGACTTGTGCTGCGGCGTAATTCCATGTTGGAACAACTTTTCCAGACGTGGGCTTGGTTTCTGTATAGAACTTTGGTGTGACATAGTGTTGAATCGGAGAGTTGAAAATCACAATAACGTCTTGCTCGATTACGTTATTCAGGTTTGGATTTTCGGTGAGATTCTCGATCATGGCTTTGCTCTGAGGGTTGACTCTGGCGAGATGACCCCGTAGCTTTCCCAGCTCCGTCTCGCTTGTCTCATCTTCGATATCCAGAACGAAGGGGATATGGCTGGATTGAAGAAAGGGGAAGTTTGGGGAGGGAATGGCGGTAGTCAGAAGACCCAATGGGTTCTCTCGAATTAGCTTCCTGAGCACTGGAAGCTCGGTTTCGGCGTGAGGTCCCTTGATATACATTTTTGTTGAACTTGGATCTTCAAATATTCAAATATGAGTTGAGGAAGATACTGAGTAGAGAAAAGAATTTCAAAGATCGTGGCGGGTATTTATTTACCGGCAGTGAAGAGTCATCCAAGGACTACATATATAAAAACAGAGCAACGCCCTAGACCAATTATAAGAGCTGTAATAGCAATTCAGGGTACTGACTTGAGTATCTCCTCGGAGCTTTATTTTAGCCAGCGGCATCGAAGTCGATCATATGGAATCATTACAACTTTGTTTACGTTGAACTGCCTTGCTTTGCCCACAATCGTTATAGTCATGTGGGAACTCAGAAGGATGGCGGGTTGCAGTAGATCAGTCTCACAAGCCCATTCCTATTTGGTATAATTTTGACGACTGGCTTGTCTTGGTTTTTGAAGCTGAGTCACAGACCATTAACAAAAGTGATGCTCAGTAGCAGTCGACCGAGCCCAGCCTTTAACAATTCCGTTGCAAGAGTGTCATAAACTGCCGAGACTTGAGAGGCTGCAATGTCGAACCATATTTACAGCTGAACTTTGTAAGCCAATTTTCTGATTGGTTATTGATGCGATCTTGGCTTTGGAATCATTCTTCAAGTTTGCGGGGCTGCGGGGTTGAGAGTTGTCTGAATGGTTCGATGTTTTAAGCTGCATCTTTGGTTTTACGACTCATCTAATCAACTGGATCTTATTGCGTAACTATAAGTGACTTGACTGGAATTATGGCTGATTAAGGAAACAATTAGAAATCATCAATGTTGCCTTTTTGGGAAGCTTATATCTGTCTGAGTAGTACGTGGACTGCAGAGTATAAACTCACAGCTGAAGAACAACTTATGAAAACTTGTTCAGCTTGTGCAGATACAACCGTTCTCCTAACAAGTTTACTCGATCCTTCTTTTTAGGGAGAAGAATAAGGAGACGCTTTTGTGTCTCTAAGACAATAGCAGGCTGGGCTGTCCCGAGGTTTCCGAAGGCTTCAACCACCCCCTTCAAAACATCATTTCAGAGAACTTTGAAAGCTACTGAGAGCTGTACAGTAAAAGAAGACTTGCAGTAACCTCACCTCGATAAGGCTGTAGGTGCATCTAGACAGAAGAAGGCTCAAGATCTTGAATCAAGGCAACCAAAGGAACAAACTAGAGTAAGCTAAGTTTATTGTTGACTATCTCTATTCTAGTCTATAACTAGGGGCCCATCAGCCAAGCATCATGGCAGCTTTCACCTGAAAGAGGTTGGGGCAGCTCTTGTCTGCCAGTACAGGCAACTGAAGCCTTTGATAAACAAATTGCCGGCTTGGGAAGTGCTACTTCAAGGTTGACGCATAGTCCTGATTCTGTCTTGTCCGTGGCCAGCGTTGTATTCGCGCAGACGGCAACAGCATCCGATGTGTGAAGCTTGGAGCTGAGACTTTCTAGGCCTTAGGGAGCAAGAAAACATAAGACCTAAGTTTAGGATAATATAACAAATTCCATAAAAGGTATCTTAAACTTATATTAAATTAATTTATACTAAGTTACCTAAATCTTTTTATTGCTTAGGCTTAAGGTCCTGAGTTTTATTTCCTCCCCTAGCTAGGTGACGAGATTATGTGGCGGCCTCTTTGAGTTAGAATCCTGCAAGGAATTACGGCCTGGGCATCTTTTTCAAGAAGACCATATCGGCAACTCGAAGCACAAAGACAATATTGTGCTTGAATTGTGAGAACAACTAACTATGGCTTGGTACTTATATATTACCTATGACTTGTGTTAACTGGGATTTTCTAAATGGTTCTTGACTTGATATCTCGTGGAAGTATTATAAGATTCGGCAATCAACCTACTAGCATAGGTGAACACATCATGGCTACTACCAGACCAATCCCAAGTTGGATTCTCCAAACTCCTTTGTTTTGCATTATTGTTATTGAATTGATGTGATGTGAACAGAGAAGGGATTGAAGTAATAGATGTACAATTGGTTTCTTAGAGAAGAGCAGGGGCACCACATTACCCGCTCTGTTTACACTAGATTCCTCGACCTCAACTATACGTTCAGCAACTATTTCATCACTAAGTATTGCCACCAACTCTTCAGAGTCATACACAACTCAGATCTAAGTGCTTCGATTCCCCTCGGTGTGGTTAATCAATGTACTAATGTTTGATTAAAACAACCAACTTATACTAAGTATCTCCTACAAGCCTTTGTTGCGCATGCAGTGTTGGTTGACATACTGCACTTTCACTAGAAGTTCTATTATGAAACGATGAGTCTTGGAAGGGCATAGATGGAGTTCTAATTGGCTGTTTTTCGCCCGTTAATTGAAAGTGCAGATCTTACATGTCTTTCTCAACATAGATTCAAACAGAACTCTGGTTGCCACTTCATTGAAAAGATAAGTTACCGTTCGACCTCAGTGTAAACTTATACATCTTGAATGTATTACTTAAAAACCATGGTCAAGCCTGGCCAGAGTTCCAAGCCCGTATTTCAACGTATCAAGTTATGAATTGTGAAGAAGACGGTAAATAGATAAGCTGGAGGCCTGTGAAGTTGTAAACGCCGTATCTATGTCCCCAATACAGTTCACATCCCACTCGGCAAGGGTCTAGATGCGGCAATAAACATAGCAGCTTATGAATAAGGGTCCAAATCTGGATGATTGGATCTTGACAACTCCCTCCGCTAACAAGTATTGGCTGATCGAACGACACACATGCTTGGACAGTCCACATCTGGTCAAATATGGACCGATCAGCTCATAGAGACGGCCTCTTAAGATAAGGATTTCGATAGATATATCCAATAAGGTGCTCGAAAACCCTTATAGCATCGAATTCGGGTACATCGACCCGTCGGTGGTGGCCGCAGGTGTCATTATGGTGGAGCTGTTTCAATCTGACGCCATCGTAGACCCCGTCACATAAGAGGTTATGGAATCAAACCGGTGGGGAAGTGAGCAGGGAACCTTGGAAAAGATCTAAGGAGCCAGCGGGTGATACTGGCAATAGGGTTAGGATATCGACTGGACAAGTTGCCAATTGTCATAGTGGGTCATGATAGACATGAAGACTTATTTCAACTCCGAACAGCAAATTTATATTTCGACCATGTCATGAAGAATGTATATAATCTAAATAGAATAAATGCGTTTACAATTATTCTAATCTCTCAGTCAAAGGTTACAGTTGATCTGATTAGCCGAGATCGGGGTGGGTGCGAAGGCGTGATCATCAACTATCTGTCGCAATATTTCGCCATACTCGATATTAATAATGAAACTCAACTAGCACGCATATACAACGGGTCTAAAACATCTTCGAGGTAACGTTAGTATCGATATAAGAGTTTGGGATTCCTCTCGGATTTCAGCTTCGTTGTTCAAATCAGATAATATCATATAATTAAACGCCAAAATGCCTACAGAATTCATCAGCCTAACTTTCCCTAATCCCTCTACGGAGCTCAACCCCATTCCCGGTGCTGGCATTGATCCCGAGTTCCTTGTCCGGTATGCCCGGAATCTTGATGATTACGAGTTCAACTACACTCTGATCCCCTATCACTCCTCTTCCTTTGACCCTTTCACCATCGGTGCCACTATCCTAGCTGTTACCAAGCAAATCAAGATTGTCATTGCTCTTCGTCCCAATACTCTCTACCCTACCGTTGCTGCCAAGGCTCTCGCTACACTGGATCAGCTTGGCAAGGGCCGAGTTGTTGTCCACTTCATCGCTGGTGGAGATGACACCGAGCAAGCTCGTGAGGGTGACTTCTTGAACAAGTCTGAGCGATATTCTCGTCAGGAGGAGTATATCAAGATTCTTCGAAGGGCATGGGCCTCCCCTGAACCTTTCGACTGGGAGGGCAAGTACTATACTTTCAAGAACTTTTCCAACCAAGTCCGTCCTACAAATGGCCACATCGACGTCTCAGTAGGCGGTTCTTCTGATGATGCCTACCGTATCGGTGGCGCTCTGGCCGATATCTTTGGCCTATGGGGCGAGCCTCTCAAGGAAACCAAGGAGCAGATTGATCGTATCTACGCCGAGGCTGAGAAGGCTGGCCGTAAAGATCGTCCTCGCATCTGGGTTACCTTCCGACCTATCATTGGTGACACAGAGGAGATCGCCTGGGCCAAGGCTCACCGAACCCTAGACCTCCTCAAGGAGAACCGACCCAAGGGCGTTGGTAAGGCTGCACCCAATGACAACCGCCCTCAGAATGTTGGATCCCAGCGTTTGCTTGATATCGCCAAGAAGGGTGAGGTCCAAGATCGTGCTCTCTGGTATCCTACTGTCACAGCCACCAATGCTCGAGGTGCATCTACAGCCCTGGTAGGCTCTCACCAGACTATCATTGATTCTATTCTTGACTATGTCGACCTTGGTGCCGAGCTTATTTCTATCCGTGGATACGATAACCTGAACGATGCCATCGATTATGGTCGATACATCCTGCCTGGCGTACGAGCTGCTCTAAAGGAGCGACAGAATGGCACAAACGGCGCCAATGGAAGAAATGGAACTACTAAAGAAGAAGTTAAGGCGGAGATTAAGGAGGAAGTCAAAGTTGTTCCAGTTGCTGCTTAAGTTTTGGATTGCTGCTTGGGATTAGCCTTGAGTTCATAGTGCCTAGCCTTCAGAATGAAATAATAAGGATTATAAAATTTTGTGTCATTGAAATTTCTCTCATGAAGGCCACTAAATATTGTAAAAGACGTCTCATCGTGCCTATATCAAGTAACAGCGGAAGAGCTTCCTGGCTTCTAGTTCCAGGGTCCCAAACTTGTACTCACGAATATCACGTTTATGTAGTATATACACCGAAAATGAAAAATGATATGATGATTTCAATCGCAAGGAACAAGAGTGTATATATACTTATTCGTCTCGCTATAGCTCACACACGCAGACAACTTCTTGAGGAGATAGTGTCGGGTTCTCGGGAGTGGATTTCCCCGTATCGAAGGATGGTAAACGGGCCCACATCTAATTTCCGCGATAACCTCAAGAGGCCGCCGACTTCCAATCAATTGCCTCAGATCACCAGTAAACCCGTTACAAGGCCGTCTGACACTTTCAACAAGAGTCAAAGGCTCCTTATAAGAGTAAACCTCCCAGAGTTCGGTGGAAACAGCACATTTAGAACATCCACTGTTAGGGAAACCATATCTCATGATGCCAGCGAAAACAGAGTTTCTAAGATACGCGAGTATGTAACCTTACCAGAAGGCACACTGCTACCTCCTCTGATGCTTGATAGGTCCAAATGAGATGCGGACTATTGCCCGCGAGGATGTTGGATACTACAACGCAGTCGTCATTGGTGCAGTCTATGACTTTGCCGATGGAGTCAACGTCAAGTCTCCTTCAACCTATTTCCACGCGTTAAAACGCTGTATTGAAGAACATCCCTTCTTCTGTGTTACCGTTGGAGACAGAAACACCGACAAGGGCTTCTATGAGCGGGTGTCTAGCATCAATGTCGAGGAGCACATCAGCTTTGTTGAGGACAAGAATGTCGAGAGAGACTCACTGGAAGCTATTGCAAGATCTATGGAAACAGAGATAGACCGTCCCTTTGTCGCTGGAATCCCACCATGGAGGATCGTCATTCTTCCTCTCGGCCCGTATCAATGTCATGTTGCATTCTCCTTCTCTCACACCATTGGCGATGGCATCACTGGGGTTGCTTTTCACAAGACGTTTCTCTCAGGACTGAGGGAAACCCCTGCAACAGAAGCATCATCGCTCATTGCTCCAACGGACAAACCTCTTCCTGAACCATTCGACACAACGGAAAGACTGCCAATTTCATGGTCATTTTTACTGGCACCAGTTCTCGCCGAGTACATGCCCTACTTTCTCGTCCGATTATTCGGCCTACGTGTCTCAGCGTCCCATGTCGACGAAGGTACATGGACAGCAGCGCCCATCTTTTTCGACCCCAAGACATATCGCAACAAACTCAAAATTCGACAGGTCGAGGCATCGCAGGTAAACAAGGTTGTTCAGCTTGCGCGGACTCATGATGCGAGGTTGTCAGGAGTCATGCACCAGCTCATCACTCGCGCACTGAGCAAGGTAGTCCAGGACAACAACGTCACCAATTTCGTGGCGCAAACAGCTATAAATATGCGAAGATCAATCGGCATGTCCAATGATGTGGCGAGTGATATTGTATCCGGCTCATACACTATTCATCTTCGTAGCACTGCGACAGGCCCCTTGACTGAACAAGAGTGGGCATCAGCTGCCGAAGCGACAAAGGAGTTCGCCATGACTTCCACCAAACTCGAAGATAACGCCATTGGCCTGCTTCGATATGTCCCGAGTATGAGGAAATGGACTCTTGGTAAGATTGGCAAGAAGCGGGATTCGTCATACGAGTTCAGCAATGTTGGGGTCTTTGATGGCGACAACGCGAATAACGACAAGGTCAAGGTATCGAAAATGACATTTGCGCAGCCTGGTCACGTTGGAGGCTGCCCCATTTGTTTCAATATGGCCTCTGTAAAGAATGGCGATCTGGTGTACACGGTTACGTGGCAGCCCGGAGCATTGGGGCTTGGTGATGAGGCGGCAGAGGAGATGATAGTGGAGGATATATGCGACCAAGTCCAGCGTGGCTTTAACGAGATAGCCTAGACTAAGTTAGTTTCCGTTTGGCGATGATAGCTTAATAATGTTTAATTTTACTTGCTTATTGGTTCGTGTGCTACTCTGCATCTGGTGAGCTTTTCGATATTCTGCCTCATGTTCCATGCACAGAACAAGACCCTGCCGATCAATTGCTACAGAGATTGTGGCTCAGCGTGTCCCAGGTTTGGACTCGGGAAACCCGATAACCCCACAAACGGTGCACAGCATGTCACTCGACGATATTAGTGGTTCAGCCCTGCACCTTTAGCGGTTAGTTTGAGCTTACAGGCTTGTGTCTAGTGTGTGTGCGGCTGTGAACTGCGCCTACCTGGTCCTACTGAGTGGTGAGTGGTCTGTGACATGAAGAAGCCTTGTTGGCTTTTTGTCAGCTAAGGCGGATTCATTGACAAGCTAAGCCAAAGCAGCTTGTCTGCTGTAACGGGAGACTTGAAGCGATCGTTGTAGGTATTTAAAAGGCGGGGGGAGGAGCTGTCGTTTTGAGTTTCTATCCATCATCATCTCGTCTAGTTATCTACTCGTCACTCAACCAATCCTATTGATCGATTTCTCATCTATCTATTCTCTACCTAGTACCTAGAACCTATAACCTACAAAACCGACATGTCCGCCAACGATTATTACGGCAGTGGTAACGGTGGCTACGGCCAGCAGGGTGGTTATCCTCAGCAGCAGAACTTTGGCCAACCTCAAGGCTATCCTCAGCAGGGCGGCTATCCCCAACAAGTATGCTTCTCATCTCAACTCTTCTATACCACCACTCACAAGATTACAGCAGCAGTACTCCCAGCAACAACAACCTCAGGGTTACGGCTACAGCCAACAGCAGCCTCAATACTCCTCCCACTCGCCTCAGCCCAGCTACGGCTCGCAAGCTCCTCCCCAGCAGCAATACGGCCAACAGCCCACCTACGACCAGCGCGGCTCATCGTCCTATCCTCAACAACAATACAACCCTCAGTATGGCGCCCCTGCTTATCCCCAGGGCGGCGCTCCTGGACAATACCCTCCCGGCCAACCCGGCCCGGACGGTGATCGTGGTCTCGGAGCCACTCTCGTCGGTGGAGGCGCCGCTGCTTGGGCTGCGCACACAGCCGGCGGTGGTCTTCTAAGCAGTCTTGGAGCTGCGGCCGCTGGTGCCATTGGTGCCAATGTGCTCGAGAACAAGTTTAAGAAGGGCAAGAAGGATAAGAAACACAAGAAGGATAAGAAGCACAAGAGCCGCGGCATGGACAGTAGCTCCAGCAGCAGCGATTCTGACTAACGATGGTTGTTCATGATGGAATATGGAGATTAGGTGTTATAGCAATTATTTTTTAGATTTATGTTGGGAATACGACGAACACTTGGTAACTTTTAACTTGGTTGCATTTTTATAAGTGACAATAGACGAAAGTATATGCAATACTACACATCATATTCTGAGTTTAGATCCTAAAAATAAGCTTAGATGCCAAGCTTTCAAGCTTCTTGGCTGAAATCATAGCTATTCCCAAATCCTCGGTTCAGGTAACCCTCAAGCACAGCCTCCCTGCTTGCCCAATCCACTGGGACGTCCAACCCCAGCTTTC